>NC_043014.1:6237912-6320412 GCF_006345805.1 Octopus sinensis
AAAGAAGAAGAAAAACCCATAAATAATAATAATAATAATAATAATATGAACTTCCAACTTGTTGTCTCTTGAGGTCTCTGGGTGAGACTTGGAACCAACACGTACAAATGTAAAGCAAAAGTCAAACAGAATAATAATAATAATAATAATAATAGAGTTAGGCAGAAGGCCAATAATTAGGCCTTCTACTATTATATCACCATATATGGTCCTTATGTATGTACTACTAATTATTGGATCTTAATGAGTGCTCAATATTTCAATATATGCTGAGCTGTTATATACTATCATGTATCTAAATGACTATTATATCTATTTTATGATTTCACTGAGGCATAGCAAGAGCTCAAAATACGTATGTTTTGGATAAAGCATCAGATGATACAGTATAATATCAATGAATGAATGACAAAAGGAGTTGCATAATTGCTTTCATTGGCTTACAGTCGTTTCTGCTATGAAATGCATTGTGCTCAGAGTGCTCATGTGCTCTCTTATAGCTTCCTCAGGGTTATTTAAAATCTATCCTTTCTATATATGTAGCTGCCATTTAACTGTTTTGTTACCATATTTCTCTCAAAAAATATTGCCTGTTTCAAATTTTGAAAATAATGAAAAATTTATTAAAATAATTTTTTCATTAACCCTTTCATTACTGTATTTATTCTGAGATGCTCTGCATTTATTTCAATTAGTTTAAATATAACAAAGAATTTAGTAAAATAACTTAGTTATTGTTAAGCTAGTGTTAGGAACATAAATTGTGATTAAAGTTTGGTGTAAGATATTAATTTAAAACTTGTGAAAACAAGATATTTGTACTCAGAGCCAAAGGTGGTTTCAGCCGGGTTGGTATCGAAAGGATTAAGAATTGTTTCTCTATTATATATATTTTAACCCTTTTGTTACCATATTTCTGTTGAGATGCTCTGTGTTTCTTTCAATTGATTTTAAATATAACAATGAATTCAATACAATAACTTCGTTATCATTAAGCTGATGTTAGGAACGTAAATTGTGACTAAGGTTTGGTGGAAGATTTTAATTCAAAACTTGTGAAAACAAGATATTTGTACTACAGAACCAGAGCCGGTTTCAGCTGGATTAGTAACGAAAGGATTAAGCTGGTGTTTGACACATAGATTAACATAGAATTTTGATGGATTTAATTCTGGTCACCTTGAAACTAGAATATTTTACAACCCAGTGTATCACAGAACCAAGGATGTCCTCAGGCACTTTGGTATCAAATGGGTTAAAAATATATTGCATACTAAATATTACATTTACATAAAGGAAAATGACACAGTGGTTAAGTGTCAAGCTCATGGCCATGAGATAGTGAGTTCAATCCTGGACCGAGCTGTGTGTTGTGTTCTTGAGCAAGACACTTTATTTCACATTGGTCCAGTTCACTCAGCTGTAGAAATGAGTCGCAATGTGTCACTAGTGCCAAGCTGTATCGGCCCCTTTGCTTTTCCCTTGGAAAGGCAAAGAGTGGCATGGAGAGGGGAGGCTGGGATGCATGGGGGACTACTGGTCTTCCATAAACAACCTTGCTCGGACCTGTGTCTCGGAAGAGGGGAACTTTCTAGATGCAATCCCATGGGGTACAGCTGGACATCCCACTTGTTCTGGGATGCATGGCCCAATGCTCCTCCATTTTCTGCTGTTTTACCCCCATTTTTCTCTTTTTTTTTTGCTTTCCTTTGTTTTATTTTTCCATCTTTCTAAAGTGTTTATTAGTAAATAAGATGGTTCTTACCTTATCTTTCAAAAGTCCTTGATGGCCGACAACTTCCTCGAAGATATGTTTGCCAACGTGGGCGTCGACTGCACTGAGCGGATCATCCAAGAGGTAGATATCTGCATCATTGTACACGGCACGAGCCAAGGAAACTCTTTGTTTCTGTCCTCCGCTGAGGTTGATACCCTGGTGAGACAAAAAATACACAAAAACCATCTTTTATCATTTATCATTTATTTGTTTCTGTCATTGGACTGCGACCATGCTGGAGCCAGTACTATTTTTTTAAAGGCTAGTGTTTATTCATTGGACTGCGACCATGAAGCACACCACATTGAACAAATCAACCCTAGAAAGAAGTTTCTTTAAGAGTGACACTTATTCACTCACAAAGCATTGGTCAGACCCCAGTGCTTTCGTAAAAGACACTTTCTCATGATTCCATGAAGTGGGACGGAACCTAAAACTACACGGTTGTAAAGCAGACACATTTAACCACACAGCCACGCTTGTCCTATGACAGTTTACCCCTTTATTCTTATACTTGTATCGGTCATTTGACGGTGGCCATGCTGGAGCACTGCCTTGAAGGGTTTCTTTAGTCGAAAGAAATTGACCCCCCCCCCCAGGGCATATTTTTTAAAGCCTAGTACTTATTCTATTGGTCTCTTTTTAGCGAACCACTAAGTTAGGTGGATGTAAACATGCCAACACCGGTTGACAAGCAGTGATGGGGGATAAACACAGACACAAAGACATGCACACAAGCATACATACACACACATATATACATACATATATATACATACATATATATATATATATACATACATATATACATATATATACATACATATATACATACATACATATATACATACATACATATATATATATATGACGGGCTTCTTTCAGTTTCCATCTACCAAATCCACTCACAAGGCTTTGGTCAGCCCAAGGCTATAGTAGAAGACACTTGCCCAAGATGCCACACAATGGGACTGAACCTGGAACCATGTGGCTGGTAAGCAAGCTACTTACCACACAGCCACTCCAGCACCTATGTAGATTTATTGTTAATTTGTTTTATTCAGCTCATCTTTTAATGACCTTTTACAAGGCCTCCAAACATTAATGGGAGAAGGGAAAGATCTTCAAACCAGAACCCTAATCCAAATGCTTATACCAGCATCAATTAATTCTTTTCCACTCTACAATTTTTTTTTTCTCTTTCAAGTGCTTAAGGAATGCCCTTCCAGAACATGAAGGAATTGCACGTGAAAGCTGACAACGATGCTTTTTCAAAAGAGAGGTATCTCTTTTACTCTTTTACTTGTATCAGTCATTTGGCTGTGGCCATGCTGGAGCACCACCTTTAGTCGAGCAAATCAACCCCAGGACTTATTATTTGTAAGCCTAGTACTTATGTGGGGACAAACACAGACACACAAACATATACACACACATACATATATATATATGTATACATATTTATGGCACACAAACATATACACACACATACATATATTGATATATATATATATATATATATATACACATACACATATACAACAGGCTTCTTTCAGTTTCCGTTTCCCAAATCCACTCACAAGGCTTTGGTTGGCCCAAGGCTATAGTAGAAGAGACTTTCCCAAGGTGCCATGCAGTGGGACTGAACCCAGAACCATGTGGTTGGTAAGCAAGCTACTTGCCACACAGCCACTCCTACACCTATCTTCACATCTTCTTTGTGGTTTTTAGAGTAGGGTCTCTCAACCCCTTTTGTAAGTGATATGTCAACAATCACCTCCCCCTCTTTTTTATCAACCCACCTCATCCCACTTCTGATTTATTTAGAAACTGGAAATTGGCACACAAGGGCTTTTTTTTTTATTTTTTTACTTCAAACACCTCTGGAAGTTTTAAACTCACCTTTTCTCCAATTTCTGTTTGATCACCTGCTGGAAGAATATCAAAATCTGAACGCAGAGCACATGCATCCACAATTGTGTCGTATTTGTCAGAAAGGGGCTTCTCGAAGAGAATGTTGTTTTTCACAGTGTTATTCTGTATCCAGGCAGCTTGGGGCACAAAAGCTATTGATCCCTATGAAAGCAAAAAAAAAAAAAAAAATTTAAATAAAATTAAAAAAACAGTTCTATATTTAGGAGATGAGGAATTATGCCCATGGGCATATTGGCATCACATCTATCACCCTTGATCATTTATTTATTTTTTTTTTTTTTGAGAGACTGGTAGGGTGAGGAAATGTGGAGGTTGTCCTGAAACAGAAATCCTGGCATATGAATGACTCCAACAGAGTAGATTTCACTAAAGGCACCCGTGAAGGCTATGCCAGGATTTGAACTCACAACACAAATAACTGGATCGAATATCACACAGCATCTATGCCATGCCCTAATAATTCTGCCAAGTCGACATCCAGAATGAGCACCTTTAATTTCTTTCTTTGGGCCCTTAAATTTTTGAAGGAATCCTGACATAAGGACTGTTTTGAGCAATTTAACTGTTTAGCATTGTTCAACTGGGACTTATTTTATTGACCCCAAAAGTATGAAAGACAAAGTCAACCTCGGTAGTATTTGAACTCTGAACATAAACATAATAGAAATGCTGCGAAGCACTTTGCCCACCAAGCTAATGGTTCTGCTAGCTCACTGCCTTGTAAATTTTCAAATTTTTGAAACAAGGCCCAGCATCTTCAGTAGACAGGGTAAGTGAATTACAGCAACCCCCACCACCCAATGTTCAACTTGTACTTATTTTATCGACCCCAAATGGATGAAAGGCAAAGTCAACCTCGGCAAAATTTGAACTCAGAACATGAAGACACACAAAATGCCACTAAGCTTTTTGTCTGGCATGCTAACGGTTCTGCCAGCTTGCCAACTTAATAATAAACCTTTCTGCTGAAGGCACAAGGGCTGAAATTTGGTGGGAGGGGACAAGGCAATTATATTTACCCCATTGTTTCACTGGTACTTAATTTATCGATCCTGAAAGGACAAAAGGCAAAAGTTGCCCTCAGCAGAATTTGAACCTAGAACATAGCAATAGGTGAAATACTTATTTCTTTACTACCCACAAGGGGCTAAACACAGAGAGGACAAACTAGGACAGACAAACGAATTAAGTCGATTATATCGACCCCAATGCGTAACTGGTACTTATTTAATCAACCCTGAAAGGATGAAAGGCAAAGTTGCCCTCAGCAGAATTTGAACCTAGAACATAGCAATAGGTGAAATACTGCTAAGCATTTTAACTGGCATGCAAACAATTTTGCCAACTTAGCAATAATGATAATAATAACAATTATTTCTACTCTAGATGCAAGGCCTTGAAAATTTTGGGGGAGGGGAAGCTAGTCAATTACATCAGCCCCAGCATGTAACTGGTTCTTATTTCATTGAAACCCCACCCAAAAAAAAGGATGAAAGGCAAAGTCGACCTCGGCGGAATTTGAACTCAGAACGTAGCGGCAGACGAAATACCTATTTCTTTACTACCCACAAGGGGCTAAACACAGAGAGGACAAACAAGGATAGACAAACGGATTAAGTCGATTATATCGACCCCAGTGCGTAACTGGTACTTATTTAATCAACCCTGAAAGGATGAAAGGCAAAGTCGACCTCGGTGGAATTTGAACTCAGAACGTATACCGCTAAATATTTTGCTTGGCATGCTAACGTTTCTGCCAGCTCGCCACCTTAATGATGATGATGATGATGAAGGAATATATTTAAAATAGCATCCTCACGTTCACTTGGACGGTTCCTTTC
Organism: Octopus sinensis; assembly: GCF_006345805.1. Classification (NCBI taxonomy): domain Eukaryota; kingdom Metazoa; phylum Mollusca; class Cephalopoda; order Octopoda; family Octopodidae; genus Octopus; species Octopus sinensis. The sequence continues at coordinate 6,243,466 of NC_043014.1, forward strand.
TTTTGTTTAATTCTCCAATAATGGTGGACATCAAAGAGCTCTTGCCACAGCCGACAGGACCAACAATGGCAGTGAGGCTACCCTTGGGTATCTCTAAGGTTATGCTGAAAGATAGAAAAGATGAAGTGAAATAGAAAATGAGTAGTAGGAGGAGGTGGTCTGTGTGGATAAAGTAGGAAAGTGGGAAGGGAACCATGTGTGTGTGAGTGGGGTGTAATACAAAGAAACGGGGATTTTTAAATATGAGCAGACACTTTACGAGTAGTCTGATAAAATCCAGACATGGCTAACCACATCGAATGATAGGAAGCATTTAGAATCATTGCGAGTAAGCAACTAAATTGTTCTCCCTTTGATTGCAGTTCTATATTTAAGAGATGAGGAATTATGTACCTTGTTTACATTATTTACATTTGACAGATATTTGTCCTCATCTTATTTGTTGTTAACACAACATTTCAGCTGATATACCCTCCAGCCTTCATCAGGTGTCTTGGGGGAAATTTCGAACCTGTGTTCTCATTTCTAAGGTATTTTTCAATGTTATTAGTATTATTATTATTATTCAGGTCACTGCCTGGAATCGAACTCAGAATCTTGGGGTTAGTAGCCCGCGCTCTTAACCACTATGCCACATGGAGGTGCAGGAGTGGCACTGTGGTAAGTAACTCCCATGCAGTTGATAATATTTTGTTGTGTGTGTGTGTGTGTATACACTTTTTCAAGGAAAAGGTTAATAAATATTTTGTTGCATCTTAGGAGGGAAGGTCATTACATTATTGATAAGGTCATGAATGACAATGAACGAACTTTGACAAACAACTAATCGACTGTTTAACAGACTGATTAAGCAAGCAACTGATAAGTCAGCTGACTATGTAGCTAACAAATTCACTAATAATAAGGAAGCGAAATAGAGCCTGTGTGTGTGTTCATTATTGGCATAAAGACCCTCCCAAGATAAAAAAAAAAAACAAAGTATGTTTCATCACATGAATTCACATCAAGAATCTTGCAAACCAAATACAACATGAATAAACATTTACTTTAGTAAAAAGTATTAAGTATTCTTTTAGTCTAGTGTAAAATTTTTTATCTAATATGTAATATAATATAAATATAAAATGTTTCTATGTAATATATAACAACATAAAAACAACAAATATTTATATATACAGGATCTTTACCTTTTGACCTACAGATTTAAGAAACAATGGCAGTAATTTTATTCAGCTGAATACACGTCATTGATTGGTTGAAATTACCGAAATACAAGAACTAACGTGAACTAACTTCGTAAATATAAGTTTTTCTCAAAAATGCTAGGAGTAAAAGATGTTTTATATAACACATTCTACCAGTGTCCAAAGTTTGAAAGTGTTTAGTTACAAAAAACTATTTTTAAAATCTGTCAGTCAAAAGGTTAAAGGTCTCAATTACATTTAACTACAGGTTGGGCCAAAAGTCACGCACCAAAGCATGTTACGTTTCATTTATATCAAATCATTGTTGTTACTCTTTACTCTTTTACTAGTTTCAGTCATTTGATTGCAGCCATGCTGGAGCACCGCCTTTAATCGAGCAAATCGACCCCAGGACTTATTCTTTGTCAGCCCAGTACTTATTCTATCGGTCTCTTTTGCTGAACCGCTAGGTGACAGGGACATAAACACACCAGCATCGGTTGTCAAGCAACGCTAGGGAGACAAACAGACACACAAACACATACACACAACACATACATATATATATATCATCATCATCATCATCATCATCATTTAGCGTCCGTTTTCCATGCTAGCATGGGTTGGACGGTTCTACTGGGGTCTGTGAAGCCAGAAGGCTTCATCAGGCCCAGTCAAATCTGGCAGTGTTTCTACGGCTGGATGCCCTTCCTAACGCCAACCACTCCGTGAGTGTAGTGGGTGCTTTTTACGTGCCACCCGCACTGGTGCCAGACAGAGCTGGCAAACGGCCACGAACGGATGGTGCTTTTTATGTGCCACCTGCACGAGGGCCAGGCGAGGCTGGCAACGGACACGAAACGGGGCGGTGCTGGCAACGGTCGCGAAACGGAAAGTTCTCTTACATGCCACCGGCACTGGTAACACATCTGCAATTTCCATTGATCGATTTCGATTCTGATCCTCACTTGCCTCAATGGGTCTTCACAAGCAGAGTTTCGACACTGGTAACACATCTGCAATTTCCATTGATCGATTTCCATTGATCGATTTCGATTCTGATCCTCACTTGCCTCAATGGGTCTTCACAAGCAGAGTTTCGGCACTGGTAGCACATCCGCAATTTCCATTGATCGATTTCGATTCTGATCCTCACTTGCCTCAACACGTCTTCACAAGTAGAGTTTTGTGTCCCAAGAAGGGAAGGTATGCATACGTAGGCTGGCTCCATCCCATGTAGAAGGCCACGGGTTGTGGACTCACTTGTCCTGCCGGGTCTTCTCGCGCACAGCACACTTCCAGAGGTCTCGGTCTCTAGTCATTTCCTCAGTGAGACCTAAAGTTCGAAGGTCGTGCTTCACCACCTCGTCCCAGGTTTTCCTGGGTCTGCCTCTTCCACAGGTTCCCTCAACCGCTAGGGTGTGGCACTTTTTCACACAACTATCTTCATCCATTCTCGCCACATGACCATACCAGCGCAAACGTCTCTCTTGCACACCACAACTGATGCTTCTTAGGTCCAGCTTTTCTCTCAAGGTACTTACACTCTGCCGAGTGTGAGTACCGGCATTACATATACATATACGACAAGCTTCTTTCAGTTTCCATCTACCAAATCCACTCACAAGACATTGGTCGGCCTGGGGCTATAGCAGAAGACACTTGCCCAAGATGCCATGCAGTGGGACTGAACCCGGAACCATGTGGTTGGTAAGCAAGCTATTTACCACACAGCCACTCCTGTTATTAATATTTTGAAAAGGAGAGAGAGAGCGATGGTGGGAGTGATGTGTGGAGTGAAGTGGTTTGATAAGAGGAGGACTGAGGAGTTGATATGGATGGTGGGGTTGGAGGAATCGGTGGAGCGGCTGGCAAGGGCGAATGGAGGGCAGTGGTGTGGGCATGTGTTGAGGAGGGATGAGGAGCATGTTCTGAGGAGGGTGCTAGAGTTTGAGGTAAATGGACCGCGAAAGCAAGGTAGACCAAGGAAAATGTGGAAGGGACAGATGGAGGAGGAAGAGATTGGGAGGGTCAGTTTGAAAAGGGAGGACGCCCAAAACTGGGCAAGATGGCGAGATAGTGTGAGGGTGGTTGCTTTGGTATTGAGGTAGATTAGGCCAACCCAATTAACAGGAACAAAACCTGGATTTAAAACACCGGATGATGATGTACAAAATACAGGTGTGTATTCGTCATTGTTTTACCTATTTTATTCAATTTTAGAAAAATTAAAGCAGGTCTTTGACAATTCTGGAGTGCAAAGAACTTCTTTTGTGCATGACTTTTGACCCACCCTCTATATACATCTGTGCGGGTATGCATGTCTATATATGTGTGTGAATGTATATATATATATATATACAGTCGTAGGAGTGGCTGTGTGGTAAGTAGCTTGCATACCAACCACATGGTTCCGGGTTCAGTCCCACTGCGTGGCACCTTGGGCAAGTGTCTTCAACTATAGCCTTGGACCAACCAAAGCCTTGTGAGTGGATTTGGTAGACGGAAACTGAAAGAAGCCCGTCGTATATATGTATGTGTATATATATATATGTGTGTGTGTGTGTTTGTGTATCTGTGTTTGTCCCCCTAGCATTGCTTGACAACAGATGCTGGTGTGTTTATGTCCCCGTCACTTAGTGGTTCGGCAAAAAGAGACCAATAGAATAAGTACTGGGCTTACAAAGAATAAGTCCCGGGGTCGAGTTGCTCGATTAAAGGCGGTGCTCCAGCATGGCCGCAGTCAAATGACTGAAACAAGTAAAAGTAAAAAAAAAATATATATATATACAGTCGCCATGATAGATCGTTAGCCACTACACACATTTTTTTCTCTCCTTTTTTTCTCTCTCCTTGTTTTTTCTGTGTCCCTTTCTGCAGAAGAGCGTAGGCTCAAAATGTAAAAGACTTTTTCTATTCCTGAGCGTTATACTAATACATCTGTTTGTTTTGTACACCACCTGTCTTCGTTTTTTGTTTTTTCGTGAACTCTCCCTATATATATATATATATATATATATATATATATATATATACACACACGTGTGTGTATGTATACATACCTGCATGCATGTACATGCATACACATAAAGCAATATATATATATATATACCAGCTGTGAAATGGGGGGGAAAAGTAACTAAAACAGTCACTCACTCTTCTAAGACATTGTTACTGCCTTTTTCCCAAGAGAAGGTTCCTTGTTGTATAGAAATGGCAGAATCTGAAAAGAGAACAAACATAAATTATACATCTTCTACATACAGTATTTAAATATGAGCTACTAACAGTTTCATGCCACGGTAACACAATAATTCTGCAGAATTATAGAAAATGTCTTGTCTCCACTTGAGGCTCAATAGACATGGTTGGTTTTTTAATATATATGGATGCAAAGAACCAAAGTACTTAGTAAGCTCCCTGCTTTGTGTTAGACTATTAGGAAGAACTATGGTTAAGTCTTAAGAACTATGGTTAGATTTTCTGAGCCTGGTGCAGCTATCTGGTTCGCCAGCCCTCAGTCAAAATCGTCCAACCCATGCTAGCATGGAAAGCGGACGTTAAACAATGATGATGATGATGATGATGATGAACTTGCAGATGCAAGTGATACCAATAGAAAGCACCACATACCAGATGCTAGCAAGTTTAAGGGGTCATCAGGAGAGAATGCACACCATGTCGGGGCCTTCCTCTCAACAGCGTCATTGTGCACTGCCCACCCCACTCACTAAAATGAGGCCCTGCTTGCTAAATCAACTGGTTATCAGGTTTCGTTCAACATTCTTCTAACCATTGCTCATTGTCACCTTTTAATCAAACCCAGTGGCTTGCCCTCTCCACTGCAGTCTCGATATCACTCATGGTGGAATTTGCTTTACCATGAGTTAGGCCTATCAATGACAGTCACCTTATAGAGTCCAACACGTCCTCTGCATCTGACTTTGGTTGGAAAATGCACCACTTTCCAGCCCATGTCATCACATTCCTCAAGGAGGTTTCCATAACGGTCAATCTTTTGAGCCCATGTGGCTTCCATGTTATCTTCATGAGGGACCATTTACTCGACTAGAGTTAACTTCACTATCATCCTGAAAACCCAAGAATTGCAGAAGTGGAGATGATGTTTAAAAATTAATCAGTTAGGAGAAGTGAAGAGAGAGAATGGATGTTTATTCCATTACTTAACCCTTTTGTTATTGTATTTCTGTTGAGATGCTCTGTGTTTCTTTCAATTAATTTTAAATATAACAAAGAATTTAGTAAAATAACTTAGTTATCATTCAGATAGTGTTAGGAACATAAATTGTGACTAAGGTTTGGTGGAAGATTTTAATTCAAAACTTATGAAAACAAGACATTTGTACTCAGAGCAAGAGGCAGTTTCAGCCAGGTTGGTATCAAAAGGATTAAGAATTGTTTCTCTATATATATTTTAACCCTTTTGTTACCATATTTCTGTTGAGATGTTGTGTTTCTTTCAATTAATTTTAAATATAACAAAGAATTTAGTAAAATAACTTAGTTATCATTCAGATAGTGTTAGGAACATAAATTGTGACTAAGGTTTGGTGGAAGATTTTAATTCAAAACTTATGAAAACAGACATTTGTACTCAGAGCAAGAGGCAGTTTCAGCCAGGTTGGTATCAAAAGGATTAAGAATTGTTTCTCTATTATATATTTTAACCCTTTTGTTACCATATTTCTGTTGAGATGTTGTGTTCTTTCAATTAATTTTAAATATAACAAAGAATTAGTAAAATAACTTAGTTATCATTCAGATAGTGTTAGGAACATAAATTGTGACTAAGGTTTGGTGGAAGATTTTAATTCAAAACTTATGAAAACAAGACATTTGTACTCAGAGCAAGAGGCAGTTTCAGCCAGGTTGGTATCAAAAGGATTAAGAATTGTTTCTCTATTATATATTTTAACCCTTTTGTTACCATATTTCTGTTGAGATGTTGTGTTTCTTTCAATTAATTTTAAATATAACAAAGAATTTAGTAAAATAACTTAGTTATCATTCAGATAGTGTTAGGAACATAAATTGTGACTAAGGTTTGGTGGAAGATTTTAATTCAAAACTTATGAAAACAAGACATTTGTACTCAGAGCAAGAGGCAGTTTCAGCCAGGTTGGTATCAAAAGGATTAAGAATTGTTTCTCTATTATATATATCTTAACCCTTTTGTTACCATATTTCTGTTGAGATGTTGTGTTTCTTTCAATTAATTTTAAATATAACAAAGAATTTAGTAAAATAACTTAGTTATCATTAAGCTAGTGTTAGGAACATAAATTGTGACTAAGGTTTGGTGGAAGATTTTAATTCAAAACTTATGAAAACAGACATTTGTACTCAGAGCAAGAGCAGTTTCAGCCAGGTTGGTATCAAAAGGATTAAGAATTGTTTCTCTATTATATATATCTTAACCCTTTTGTTACCATATTTCTGTTGAGATGTTGTGTTTCTTTCAATTAATTTTAAATATAACAAAGAATTTAGTAAAATAACTTCGTTATCATTTAGATAGTGTTAGGAACATAAATTGTGACTAAGGTTTGGTGGAAGATTTTTATTCAGAACTTTTGAAAACCTGACATTTGTACTATAGAGCCAGATCCGGTTTCAGCCACGTTGGTATTGAAAGGGTTAAACTCATGGAGTAAAGCATAGTTAAAGGGTTATGGCTTTGCACTCATGAGTGTAAGATTGTGGTTTTAATTCTTGGACTTGTGTGGTTGAGCAAAACACTTTATTTCATGTTGGCCCAGTCCACTCAGCTGGCAAAAAGGAGCAACCATGCCACAGACTGATATCCTGTCCAGCAAGGTGCGGAATATATTTAATAATATTAACTCATTCTATTATAGGCACAAGACCAGAAAATTTCGGAAAGTGGGTGAGTTGCTTACAACATCCATATCATCCCTAAAAAATGAAAGGCAAAGTCGACCTCTGCAGGATTTGAACTCAGAACATACAGATGGACAAAAGGTTGATTAGCATTTTCTCTGATTCTTATTTCTTTATTGCCCACAAGGAGCTAAACGTAGAGGAGACAAACAAGGACATTAAGTCGATTACATCGACCCCAGTGCGTAACTGATACTTAATTTATTGACCCCGAAAGGATGAAAGGCAAAGTCGACCTCGGCGGAATTTGAACTCAGAACATAACGGCAGACGAAATACTGCTAAGCATCTCGCCTGGTGTGCTAACGTTTCTGCCAGCTCGACGCCTTCTCTGGTTCTGCCAACTCACAGCTACAATTCATGGCAATAATAAAGGCAATTTAATCAAAATTAATTAATCTACCCTATCAGGCACCATCCACCCTTATTGGTGTCTACCCTGATAGTTACTATAATTGATTATCTTAACCCTGGAGGAATGAAAAGTAGAGCTGATCCCAGCAGTATTTGAACTCGGTATCAAAGGATGATGGAAATATACATCGTAAAGAATGACATAAAGTGGGAATTCTAACAGTTATAGCATTCCGTTATTTTGTCCCTCTTGCAGAAAGTGAGGGAGAGTACCTGGGTAGAGCAGGGTGATGGGGGCTGGAATTGTGGGGAGGATGACAAAGAAGATGACTAGCAGTAGTTGTGATGATGATGATGATGGTTAATAGTGATGGTGGTAATGATGGTGATGGTGGTCGGCACCATTGTAAAAGTGGTGAGTATGATGATGATGATGGTATTTATACAAACTTATTTTGGAGTCGTAGATGACATTGTCAGGATCGAGATCTTCAGCATTTAAGAAATCATTGATACGTTTCACAGACACCCAGCACTGAAAAGATGAAGGGTATAAATGTATATATATATATATTATATAACAAAACAGGAAAACGAAAATATTTTTGGTATGATTTTTTTTCCTCCATTACACATGTTTCATTTGCTAATAGGAGTTACTAGGATTTACACGTCAGGAATTTCCTATCAGAAATTCTTCAGACAGAGAAAAATTTTTTTTTTCGTGCATGTGTGTGTATGTATATATATGTATGTATATATTCTGAGACCCCCTTTGGTCACAACACAGACCATAGGATTGATTGCACCTAGAAAGTTACCCTCCCAGGCACAAGTCCCAGCAAGGTTGTTTATGGAAGACCAGCAGTCGCCCATGCATACCAGCTTCCCCTATCCAAGGGAAAGGCAAAGGGGCCGATACAGCTTGGCACTTGTGACATCGCAACTCATTGCTACAGCTGAGTGAACTGGAGCAACGTGAAATAAAGTGCCTTGCTCAAGAACACAACACGCAGCCCGGTCCGGGATTCGAGCTCACAACCTCATGATCGTAAGCTCGATGCTCTAACCACTGAGCCATGTGCCTTCACTATGTATATATGTATGTATATATGGATGGATATATATTGTATATTATATATGACTGACCAACTGACCCTTCAAATGATTCTTCCTCTAGAACAGCGGCTCTCAAACATTTTTACTTATGGACCCCTTAAACTCCTATTTCATTCAAGTGGACCCTCACATTCATTTGATGTTTTAAAAAATTCTTTTTTTTTTTATAAAAAAATTGTTAAAATATTTCACACATTTTATAAGTAAAACCAATTTACTGTACATACATTTTAACAACAAAATCTTGTGTGGAGTCCGCCACGGGTCATATGGACCCTGAGTGAGAGCCACTAGTCAAGAAGCAAAAATGATTTTAATAAATCAATAATTAATTAGAAAATTACTATTTCTAAATCTCACAACATGAGATATTCACAAGTCTTTGGTCAGCTCAAGACTATAGTAGAAGACACTTGCCCAATGTGCCAGGCACTGGAACTGAACCTGGTACCTGGCACCATGTGTTTGGGGGGCAAACTTCCTGTGTGTGTGTATGTATGTGAGCACAAATCAATTGTGATGACAAAAGATGTAGACTGCAATATCACTGGGAGTAGAGAGCTATATTAACTGATACAGGAGACTTACATACAGGACTTTAAGTTTCTGTATGAGAAAGTCAGTGATTATTACAGGTCTTCAACTGTGCAAGTCTAGTGCACATAGTACCATCGATTACTAAAATAAAAATATATATTAGATGTGTGTGTGTAATAATAATGCAGTGAATGTAGTTGTTGTAAGATTAATTAGTAGTAAATAACTCACCTGTGTCAGGTATACAACAATCAAAGGAAGAAGGTTGATAGGAGATCGAATTATATTGAACAGTGTTAACGATACAAAGGCCTTCTGCGCATCAAGAATTTGGTCTCGATCCGTCAAGATGTATGTAACAAAAGTGGCAATTGTTACCTGAAATTACAATATTTACACAATTTTGCATTATAGCATTTTAAATAAATAAATAAATAAATAAAAAAGTAAATAACTTAGAACCCCCCTCTCTCTCTTTCGGAGAGGCACAAGCACCTACACGCACATGTACACACACGGCAGTAACTTCCCCCTGCCGAATTCAATCACAAAGCTTCGGTCGGCTCGGGGCTATAGCAGAAGACACCTACCCAAAGTGCCACGCAGTGGGACTGAACCCGAAGCCATGTAGCTAGGAAGCAAGGTCCCTAACCACACAGCCATGCCCACGCCTATTTACCTAAATACAATCATCTGTGTATTGATATAGAGGCTGCCCAATAATTCTAATACCAGAGGTTGCCCATTAATTCTAAACTGCAAAACCCTCAAAACACATTCTAAACTGCAAAACCCATAGCACACATTCATGTGCATTTCCAAGGTCTACAAAGCAAGTGTACACCCTGCCGGACGAGATAGTGAAGATGCCGACGACCGCTCGGTTCAAAGTCTCCCTTGACCACAAATGGCCTGAACTCTTTGTATGAACACCACCCTGTACATAACTCAATGTCCCCCTACATGGCCTTGCTTTTGCTTTTTGAGCCAAAAAATTAACTTAACTTAACTTGGAAATATTCTCACAATTTCTTGAAGACTTTTCATAAATCAAAATCTTGCCAGTTGTGCTACATCAACGACAGGAGCCACAATGTTTCTCTGACAGGGTTCAACATTTTCCCTACATCTCTTTTCCAGATAACTAGCATAGACTTTTCCAAGGATGCTCAACAAAGCAGTTTCTCTCTATGATTAGAGAACCCACCCATGTCTTCTATTTGGTTGCATGCCTATCCTTACCTAGGGTTATAAAAGTGAAGTTGTGTGTCTGTCTCCTACGATTTAGATTCCTAACTACTCCCACATTTTGCGGTGCAGTTTAACCAAAACCGGGTATCTTATAGTCGTGATTCATATCGAGCCCTTCTGGGTATTAGCGCGCGTCTATGATGAGTCTACGATTTAAAAAAAAAATTTACCATCATTTTTTCCCATTTTTAATGCATTTTTTTGCTATTATATAAGGGAAGTAACTCTCTAAAAATGCTTATATAGTTATTTCCCTTACAAACCCGAGCAACGCCGGGCGATACTGCTAGTTGTGAATACAAATGACAGAAAAATAAGGTTCCTACGATGGCTCAACAGATTGCATAACTCAGAGATCAGGGAGTCTCTCCAGGTCAAGCTGCTGCTGTTTCTCCACATTGAGAGGTGACAGCCCCAGCACTATGGACATGGGGTTAAAACATCAAAGGAAGAAATTGTGAGAGTGCATCTTCAAGTCAAGAGACTTAGCGGAAGACCACATGTGAGATGGTTGAATAACATCTGTCGTCTTAGTTAGTCATGGTTGGAGATCCACTCAGAAAGTCTAATGATGGATGTTGTTTGTTCCTTCTCGAGCCATGCCTGGCTCATAAGGGCCGGTTTCTCGGTTTCTTGGCATATAGGTTCCCCACCTGGACAGTACGTCGGTCCATCGCAGGTGAGCCGCAAGATGCAGGAGGAAAGAGTGAGAGAAAGTTGTGGCAAAAAAGTCAGCAGAAGTTCACCATTACCCTCTGCTGGAGCTGCATGGAGCTTAGGTGTTTTACTCATAAACATACACATCACCCAGTCTGAGATTCGAACCTGTGATCCCTTGACCACCATGTGCCTCCACTAATGATGGATGCTTCTGATAGGACCCTTTATAGGGGGAACCCGAACACTACCCCCACGACCCTTCCTGGAAGAATGGGCGAAGATGGTTGGATGGATTCAGTTGAACAATAGTTCAAAGAATTTCTTATGAGGTGAGAATGTCATTAATTTTAACGAATTATTTATTAGTAGTGGTAAACGGAGGGGGTGGGGTTAATTTGATGAGATTGCTAAACTATCAGAATGTTAGTTGTTTTTTTTTTCTTTTTAATTTTTTTTCACATCTCTGATGTGGAATGGTCTGTCTGCATTGTTATTGCTTCTTATAACAGACTTATTTCCAAAATGCTGAAAATTTCACAAAAAAATTTGTTTTTTTCAAACAATATTTGTGTGTTCTTGTCACACAGTTTAAGAACCATATGCATCAGAGATATTGGTATTTACTCTTTTACTCTTTTACTTGTTGCAGTCATTTGACTGCGGCCATGCTGGAGCACCGCCTTTAGTTGATCAAATCGACCCCGAGACTTATTCTTTGTAAGCCCAGTACTTATTCTATCGGTCTCTTTTGCCAAACTGCTAAGTGACGGGGACGTAAACACACCAGCATCGGTTGTCAAGCAATGCTAGGGGGACAAACACAGACACACAAACACACATATATATATATATATATATATATATGTGTGTACACATATATACGACAGGCTTCTTTCAGTTTCCGTCTACCAAATCCACTCCCAAGGCATTGGTCGGCCCGGGGCTATAGCAGAAGACACTTGCCCAAGATGCCACGCAGTGGGATTGAACCCGGAACCATGTGGTTGGTTAACAAGCTACTTACCACACAGCCACTCCTGCATTTATTTGCAAAATATAATTTAGCTTTGTTGTGTAGTTCCTCACACACTCTTTGACTTACCAAGTAAGGAATGGTTGTCCAAGTAAACATTGAAAATGCTTGTAAGTAAGAACTCGACCGCAAAATATTCATTTCTTGGTTACGGATATCATTAATCTTCTCCTTAAACGACGGTTCCCAGGCATAAAGCTTAAGCACCTGAAAATAAACAGAAAAATTATAAATTAAAATGCATTTCACTTTTAGTTTAACACCATCCATCATTGCTCATCTTTATTGCAGTCTCTCTCACACACACACACACACACATTACTGTCTCCCCTATATTTCTTTGCTGACATCACGCCCTGTCACCTTTTATCGCTCCCACTTCTATCAATCCATCTCCTCTCTCTCCTATACACGATGGGATTCTTTCAGTTTCCGTCTACCAAATCCACTCACAGGGCTTTGGTCAGCCCGAAGCTATAGTACAAGACACTTACCCAAGGTGCCACACAGTGAAACTGAACCTGGAACCATCTGGTTGGTAAGTAAGCTACTAACCACACAGCCATTCCTATTTTCCATGCTGGCATGGGTTCTATGGTTTGCCAGAATTCAACAGGCCACAGGGCTGCATCAAATGCCAGTACCAGCTTTGGTATGATTTCTACAACTAGATGCCATTCCTAACAATAACCATTTTACTGGGTGCTCTTTGTTATGCCACTGGCACTAGCAATCATCATCATTTAGCGTCCACTTTCCATGCTGGCATGGGTTGGACGGTTCAACTGGGGTCCGGGAAGCCCGAAGGCTGCACCAGGCCCAGTCTGATCTGGCAGTGTTTCTACAGCTGGATTCCCTTCCTAACGCCAACAACTCCGTGAGTGTAGTGGGTGCTTTTTACGTGCCACCTGCACAGGTGCCAGGCGAGGCTGGCAAACGGCCATGATCGGATGGTACTTTTTATGTGCCACCATCATGGGGGCCAGTCAGGGCAACGCTGGCAACGGCTACATTCAGACGGTTCTCTTATGTGCCACCGGCACTGGTATCACATCTACAATTTCCATTGATGTTGATCAATTTCAATTTTCACTTGCCTCAACAGGTCTTCACAAGTAGGGTTTGTGGCACAAGAAGGAAAGGTATGTGTAAGTGGGCTGGCTACGTCCCAGGTAGAGGCCACGGGTTATGGTCTCACTTGTCCTGCCGGGTCTTCCCACGCACAGCATAATTCCAAAGGTTGCCAAATACCTTTGAAAACAAGAAAGAACAGGTAAAGAGAAATCTTACCTTGATTCCATTAAGTATCTCGTTAATTAATTTAATTCTTTTATCTTTTATTATCATCTGCTGATTCCTGAGTTTTGTAAGTTTGGCTCCAACAATGGCATTTATTGGTATCGTCAGTATAATAATGACGACGCCAGCAAATATTGAAGAATTCAGAGTATTGTAGAGCAAAATAAGAGCAATGACTATCTGTAATGGTGCTGACCAAATAATCCAAAGGTAAGGCGTGGCATTGTTCAAGGTCATACTGTCTACTGCCATAAAGTTGACTATTTCACCTGTCGTGTAGTCCTTCTTCTCTTCAGGTTTAATTGTCAAAGACTAGAAAGAAAGAAAGAAAGAATTAGGACAAAATGGTAATTGGCGAAGAATTAGGACATGGTAGTTAATGATGAAGAATTAAGGCATCTAATAGGAATCTTTAGAGAAAATTTATACATCGTGTGTATATGTGTGTGTGTGTTCCCTCCCCCATCACTGCTTGACAACCGGTGTCGGTGTGTTTACATTCCTGTGACTTAGCAGTTTGGCAAAAGAGACCGATAGAATAAGTACTAGGCTTAAAATGGTAAGTACTAGGGTTGATCTGTACGACTAAAAACCCTTCAAGGCAGTGCTCCAGAATGGCCACAATCAAAAGACTGAAATTTATAAAAGATGCCTTATAAAATCTAATAGAGAAAACCTGGAACATAATGGTAATTAAGGAAGAATTGGAATGTAGTGGTGGTTAACAGTGACGATGCGTGTCCTAATGGTTAGGGTGTCGCACTCATGTTTGTAAGATCATGGTTTCAGTTCCTCAAACAGACAGTGGTTTGTGTCTTTGAACAAAGCACTTTATTTCACATTGCCCCGGTTCACTCACCAGTAAATGAGTAACCCTGTGGTGGACTGGCATCCCATCCAGGGGGATTATTGTGATCTCTGTTTCTTATAGGCTATGGAAACTGGGTAACTGGCCCCATGAGTCTTAGGACTTGAGACAGTATAGTCCAGGGGTTGATGGTGAAGATGATGTAAGTAACAGGATCTAATTGGCTGGAATGTGGAGGCACATGGCCTAGTGGTTAGAGCAGTGGTCTCGTGGTCAAGGGATCATGCGTTCAAATCTCAAAGACCAGGCAATGTGTGTGTTTATGAGCGAAACACCTAAGCTCCACGCGGCTCCGGCAGAAGGTAATGGTGAACTTCTGCTGACTCTTTTGCCACAACTTTCTCTCATTCTTTCCTCCTGCATCTTGCAGCTCACCTGTGATGGACCGGTGTCCCATCCAGGTGGGGGGAACCTATATGCCACTGAAACTGGGAAACCGGCACTTATGAGCCAGACATGGCTCAAGAAGGAACAAACAAGATAATTGGTCGGAATGTGAACCCAAAGACCCAACATTCAAGTGTAAAAATGCTAGGGATAAATATTGTTGGAATTTAACTTTGACAGAAATGTCATATATTTTGGGGAAAGAATCGGTTAAATCAACCAAACAACAGTGTTTATTTCCAGCAGTGCATAAGATGAGAGGATGATAATCTGATGAAGATTTATTTAAAAACATTTTGGATGGTGCTCATATTTATCAAGAAGTCTCTCCATCTGGGTCAGAGAAACGTCAAGACCAGTCAGTCTGTGAGAGACAACTAAGAGCAGGGATTAAGCAAGAAGGGCCCACAATGCTAATCCTGAGGGTCCCCATTCACCTTTTGCAAAGAGCAGCATGAAACAAGCAGGATACCTTGAGTACATCTCACCTTTATCAAGGGGATTCACTTATAACAGTAAGAGCACACTGGAACAAATGTTAAATCATGTGATCTTATCTACCCCAAGATGAGAAAATGCAAGGTTGTCCTTGGCAGAATTTGAACTCAGAACGTAAAGATTGACAAAACACCTGTTTCTTTACTACCCACAAGGGGCTAAACACAAATGGGACAAACAAGGACAGGCGAACGGATTAAGTCGATTACATCGACACCAGTGCATAACTGGTACTTAATTCATCGACCCTGGATGGATGAAAGGCAAAGTCGAACCCGGCGTAATTTGAACTCAGAACGTAGCGGCAGACGAAATACCTGTTTCTTTATTACTTACAAGGGGCTAAATACAGAGAGGACAAATGGATTAAGTCGATTATATCGACCCCAGTGCATAACTGGTACTTAATTTATCGACCCTGAAAGGATGAAAGGCAAAGTCGACCTCGGCGGAATTTGAACTCAGAACATAGCGGCAGACGAAATACCTATTTCTTTACTACCCTCAAGGGGCTAAACACAGAGGGGACAAACAAGGACAGACAAAAGGATTAAGTCGATTTTATCGACCCCAGTGCATAACTGGTACTTATTTACTCGACCCTGAAAGGATGAAAGGCAAAGTCGACCTCGGTGGAATTTGAACTTAGAACGTAATGGCAGACGAAATACCTATTTCTTTACTACCCACAAGGGGCTAAAACACAGAGATGACAAACAAGGACAGACAAACGGATTAAGTCGATTATATCGACTCCAGTGCATAACTGGTACTTAATTTATCAACCCTGAAAGGATGAAAGGCAAAGTCGACCTCGGTGGAATTTGAACTCAGAACATAATGGCAGACGAAATACCTATTTCTTTACCACCCACAAGGGTCTAAACACAGAGAGAACAAACAAGGACAGACAAAAGGATTAAGTCGATTATATCGACAGTGCATAACTGGTACTTATTTAATCGACCCCGAAAGGATGAAAGGCAAAGTCGACCTCGGCGGAATTTGAACTCAGAACGTAAGGGCAGACGAAATACGGCTATGCATTTCGCCCGGCATGCTAACGATTCTGCCAGCTCGCCGCCTTACATCTAACAAATGTTAATAACGTCCCTCCTGGTTTTACCTTTTCGTAGATGGCAGCTATGATGGCCTTTTGAACTCTGATGCCAGTCCGCATTCCGATGTGATAGTTCTGATGAGAGAAAAAGGTCACAAACATGGACACAAACAACATCCCAACGGCCATGGTGTACCCTTTCCAAGCACTTGCGTTACCCGACTCGATGAATTCAATGAGGTACCTAGAAGAAGAGAAAGAGGAGGAAGTAGTACATGTTTTCGTCATTTGACTGTGGCCATGCTGGAGCACCGCCTTGGAAGGTTTTAGTCGAAGAAATCGACCCCAGGCCTTAATCTCTGTGATCTTGGTACTTATTCTATTAGTCTCTTATGCAAAACTGCTAAGTTATAGGGACATAAACACACCAACATCAGTCACCAAGTAATGGTGGAGGGACAAACACACACACATATATATACACATATGCACATACACACATAAATACAACATATACATACATATACGCACATACATGCATACATGCATGCATATACACATACATACACACACGCACACACATACACGCACATACACATACACACACATACACGCACACACATACACGCACACACACATACACACACACACATACACGCACACACATACACGCACACACACACGCAAACACACATACACGCACACACAGACACACACACATACATACATGCATACATACAACAGGCTTCCTTCAGTTTCCACCAAAATCCATTCACAGGGCTTTATATATAAATCATGTCTTTTACTTGATTCATTTATCGGAATGAGGTCAGTCTGGAGCACTGCCTTAAAGGGTTTAGTCAAACAAATCCACTCCAGTGGATTTATCTTTTCTTCTTCATCTTTTTTTTTTAAATCTGATACTTATTCTATCAGTGTCTATTGCCAAACCGCTAAGTTACATGGGCATAAACAAACAAACACCGGTTTTAAAGCAATGTTGCGGGACAAACACAAAGACACACATACATACATACATAAATATACATACACATAGAGATGCAGGCATGGCTGTTTGGTAAGAGGCTTGCTTTCCCAACCACATGGTTCCAGGTTCAGTCTCACTGCGTGGCACCTTGGGCAAGTAACTTCTTCTATAGCCTGGGGGCCAACCAAAGCCTTGTGAGAGGATTTGGTAGACAGAAACTAAAAGAAGCCCGTCGTGTGTATATGTGTGTGTGTATGTGTGTGTGTTCCCTCCCTCATCACTGCTTGACAACCAGTGTCGGTGTGTTTACATCCCTGTGACTTAGGGGTTTGGCAAAAGAGACTGATAGAATAAGTACGAGGCTTAAAATGATAAGTACTAGGGTTGATTTGTACGACTAAGAACTCTTCAAGGCAGTGCTCCAGAATGGCCACAATCAAAAGACTGAAACAAGTAAAAGAATATATACATGTGTGGCTGTGTGGTAAGTAGCTTGGTTCCCAACCACACGGTTCCGGGTTCAGTCCTACAATGTGGCACCTTGGGCAAGTGTCTTCTACTACAGCCTCGGGCTGACCAAAGCCTTGTGAGTGGATTTGGTAGATGGAAACTGAAAGAAGCCCGTCATATATGTGTGTGTGTGTGTGTGTGTGTGTATGTCCCAGATGCTGGTGTGCTTACATCCCCATTACTTAACAGTTCAGCAAAAGATTCCAGTTTTCATATATATATGTGTGTGTGTGTGTGTGTGTGTGTGTGTGTGTGTGTGTGTGGTGTGTGTGTGTGTGTATGTGTGTATGCATGTATGTATGTGTATATATACATACATACATATATATATATATATATATATATATATATAATACTATTACGATTCTGCAATTTAAATTCCCAGTTCAACTACTTTCTTCTTCAATTTCAACTCCCGCTCGATGACCGCAGCAAGTTCTTAAAAAATTTATCTTACTATATTTTTTATTCGTTGTTAATACGTTTATTCATACACTGTTACGAAAATTTAACCTTTTTTAAGATACTTTCAAGCCTTCGCCATAACTTGATTTATCTTCCTATCTCTCTCTCTACAATATTTAACCGCAGGCTGCCTCAAGCCGTAATCCCATCTTTTAGTCATTGGCGGTCTTCTTTTTCCTCCTCTTCTTCTTCATATGCTAAAACTTGAAAACCGCCATTACTATACTATTACGATTCTGCAATTTAATTCCCAGTTCAACTACTTTCTCTTCAATTTCAACTCCCGCTCGATGACCGCAGCAAGTTCTTAAAAAATTTATCTTACTATATTTTTTATTCGTTGTTAATACTTTATTCATACACTGTTACGAAAATTTAACCTTTTTAAGATACTTTCAAGCCTTCGCCATAACTTGATTTATCTTCCTATCTCTCTCTCTACAATATTTAACCGCAGGCTGCCTCAAGCCGTAATCCCATCTTTTTCCCATCTTTCAGTCATTGGCGGTCTTCTTTTTCCTCCTCTTCTTCTTCATATGCTAAAACTTGAAAACCGCCATTACTATTACTATTACGATTCTGCAATTTAAATTCCCAGTTCAACTACTTTCTTCTTCAATTTCAACTCCCGCTCGATGACCGCAGCAAGTTCTTAAAAAATTTATCTTACTATATTTTTTATTCGTTGTTAATACGTTATTCATACACTGTTACGAAAATTTAACCTTTTTTAAGATACTTTCAAGCCTTCGCCATAACTTGATTTATCTTCCTATCTCTCTCTCTACAATATTTAACCGCAGGCTGCCTCAAGCCGTAATCCCATCTTTTTCCCATCTTTCAGTCATTGGCGGTCTTCTTTTTCCTCCTCTTCTTCTTCATATGCTAAAACTTGAAAACCGCCATTACTATTACTATTACGATTCTGCAATTTAAATTCCCAGTTCAACTACTTTCTTTCTTCACAATTTCAACTCCCGCTCGATGACCGCAGCAAGTTCTTAAAAAATTTATCTTACTATATTTTTTATTCGTTGTTAATACGTTTATTCATACACTGTTACGAAAATTTAACCTTTTTTAAGATACTTTCAAGCCTTCGCCATAACTTGATTTATCTTCCTATCTCTCTCTCTACAATATTTAACCGCAGGCTGCCTCAAGCCGTAATCCCATCTTTTTCTCCCATCTTTCAGTCATTGGCGGTCTTCTTTTTCCTCCTCTTCTTCTTCATATGCTAAAACTTGAAAACCGCCATTACTATTACTATTACGATTCTGCAATTTAAATTCCCAGTTCAACTACTTTCTTCTTCAATTTCAACTCCCGCTCGATGACCGCAGCAAGTTCTTAAAAAATTTATCTTACTATATTTTTTATTCGTTGTTAATACGTTTATTCATACACTGTTACGAAAATTTAACCTTTTTTAAGATACTTTCAAGCCTTCGCCATAACTTGATTTATCTTCCTATCTCTCTCTCTACAATATTTAACCGCAGGCTGCCTCAAGCCGTAATCCCATCTTTTAGTCATTGGCGGTCTTCTTTTTCCTCCTCTTCTTCTTCATATGCTAAAACTTGAAAACCGCCATTACTATTACTATTACGATTCTGATTCAATTTAAATTCCCAGTTCAACTACTTTCTTCTTCAATTTCAACTCCCGCTCGATGACCGCAGCAAGTTCTTAAAAAATTTATCTTACTATATTTTTTATTCGTTGTAATACGTTTATTCATACACTGTTACGAAAATTTAACCTTTTTTAGATACTTTCAAGCCTTCGCCATAACTTGATTTATCTTCCTATCTCTCTCTCTACAATATTTAACCGCAGGCTGCCTCAAGCCGTAATCCCATCTTTTTCCCATCTTTCAGTCATTGGCGGTCTTCTTTTTCCTCCTCTTCTTCTTCATATGCTAAAACTTGAAAACCGCCATTACTATTACTATTACGATTCTGCAATTTAAATTCCCAGTTCAACTACTTTCTTCTTCAATTTCAACTCCCGCTCGATGACCGCAGCAAGTTCTTAAAAAATTTATCTTACTATATTTTTTATTCGTTGTTAATACGTTTATTCATACACTGTTACGAAAATTTAACCTTTTTTAAGATACTTTCAAGCCTTCGCCATAACTTGATTTATCTTGATTTATCTTCCTATCTCTCTCTCTACAATATTTAACCGCAGGCTGCCTCAAGCCGTAATCCCATCTTTTTCCCATCTTTCAGTCATTGGCGGTCTTCTTTTTCCTCCTCTTCTTCTTCATATGCTAAAACTTGAAAACCGCCATTACTATTACTATTACGATTCTGCAATTTAAATTCCCAGTTCAACTACTTTCTTCTTCAATTTCAACTCCCGCTCGATGACCGCAGCAAGTTCTTAAAAAATTTATCTTACTATATTTTTTATTCGTTGTTAATACGTTTATTCATACACTGTTACGAAAATTTAACCTTTTTTAAGATACTTTCAAGCCTTCGCCATAACTTGATTTATCTTCCTATCTCTCTCTCTACAATATTTAACCGCAGGCTGCCTCAAGCCGTAATCCCATCTTTTTCCCATCTTTCAGTCATTGGCGGTCTTCTTTTTCCTCCTCTTCTCTCTTCTTCATATGCTAAAACTTGAAAACCGCCATTACTATTACTATTACGATTCTGCAATTTAAATTCCCAGTTCAACTACTTTCTTCTTCAATTTCAACTCCCGCTCGATGACCGCAGCAAGTTCTTAAAAAATTTATCTTACTATATTTTTTATTATTCGTTGTTAATACGTTTATTCATACACTGTTACGAAAATTTAACCTTTTTTAGATACTTTCAAGCCTTCGCCATAACTTGATTTATCTTCCTATCTCTCTCTCTACAATATTTAACCGCAGGCTGCCTCAAGCCGTAATCCCATCTTTTTCCCATCTTTCAGTCATTGGCGGTCTTCTTTTTCCTCCTCTTCTTCTTCATATGCTAAAACTTGAAAACCGCCATTACTATTACTATTACGATTCTGCAATTTAAATTCCCAGTTCAACTACTTTCTTCTTCAATTTCAACTCCCGCTCGATGACCGCAGCAAGTTCTTAAAAAATTTATCTTACTATATTTTTTATTCGTTGTTAATACGTTTATTCATACACTGTTACGAAAATTTAACCTTTTTTAAGATACTTTCAAGCCTTCGCCATAACTTGATTTATCTTCCTATCTCTCTCTCTACAATATTTAACCGCAGGCTGCCTCAAGCCGTAATCCCATCTTTTTCCCATCTTTCAGTCATTGGCGGTCTTCTTTTTCCTCCTCTTCTCTTCTTCTTCATATGCTAAAACTTGAAAACCGCCATTACTATTACTATTACGATTCTGCAATTTAAATTCCCAGTTCAACTACTTTCTTCTTCAATTTCAACTCCCGCTCGATGACCGCAGCAAGTTCTTAAAAAAATTTATCTTACTATATTTTTTATTCGTTGTTAATACGTTTATTCATACACTGTTACGAAAATTTAACCTTTTTTAAGATACTTTCAAGCCTTCGCCATAACTTGATTTATCTTCCTATCTCTCTCTCTACAATATTTAACCGCAGGCTGCCTCAAGCCGTAATCCCATCTTTTTCCCATCTTTCAGTCATTGGCGGTCTTCTTTTTCCTCCTCTTCTTCTCTTCATATGCTAAAACTTGAAAACCGCCATTACTATTACTATTACGATTCTGCAATTTAAATTCCCAGTTCAACTACTTTCTTCTTCAATTTCAACTCCCGCTCGATGACCGCAGCAAGTTCTTAAAAAATTTATCTTACTATATTTTTTATTCGTTGTTAATACGTTTATTCATACACTGTTACGAAAATTTAACCTTTTTTAAGATACTTTCAAGCCTTCGCCATAACTTGATTTATCTTCCTATCTCTCTCTCTACAATATTTAACCGCAGGCTGCCTCAAGCCGTAATCCCATCTTTTTCCCATCTTTCAGTCATTGGCGGTCTTCTTTTTCCTCCTCTTCTTCTTCATATGCTAAAACTTGAAAACCGCCATTACTATTACTATTACGATTCTGCAATTTAAATTCCCAGTTCAACTACTTTCTTCTTCAATTTCAACTTCAACTCCCGCTCGATGACCGCAGCAAGTTCTTAAAAAATTTATCTTACTATATTTTTTATTCGTTGTTAATACGTTTATTCATACACTGTTACGAAAATTTAACCTTTTTTAAGATACTTTCAAGCCTTCGCCATAACTTGATTTATCTTCCTATCTCTCTCTCTACAATATTTAACCGCAGGCTGCCTCAAGCCGTAATCCCATCTTTTTCCCATCTTTCAGCCATTGGCGGTCTTCTTTTTCCTCCTCTTCTTCTTCATATGCTAAAACTTGAAAACCGCCATTACTATTACTATTACGATTCTGCAATTTAAATTCCCAGTTCAACTACTTTCTTCTTCAATTTCAACTCCCGCTCGATGACCGCAGCAAGTTCTTAAAAAATTTATCTTACTATATTTTTTATTCGTTGTTAATACGTTTATTCATACACTGTTACGAAAATTTAACCTTTTTAAGATACTTTCAAGCCTTCGCCATAACTTGATTTATTTATCTTCCTATCTCTCTCTCTACAATATTTAACCGCAGGCTGCCTCAAGCCGTAATCCCATCTTTTTCCCATCTTTCAGTCATTGGCGGTCTTCTTTTTTTTCCTCCTCTTCTTCTTCATATGCTAAAACTTGAAAACCGCCATTACTATTACTATTACGATTCTGCAATTTAAATTCCCAGTTCAACTACTTTCTTCTTCAATTTCAACTCCCGCTCGATGACCGCAGCAAGTTCTTAAAAAAATTTATCTTACTATATTTTTTATTCGTTGTTAATACGTTTATTCATACACTGTTACGAAAATTTAACCTTTTTTAAGATACTTTCAAGCCTTCGCCATAACTTGATTTATCTTCCTATCTCTCTCTCTACAATATTTAACCGCAGGCTGCCTCAAGCCGTAATCCCATCTTTTTCCCATCTTTCAGTCATTGGCGGTGCGCCCGCCCCCCCCCCCCCACCACCAATACCGTTGAACACTGTTCTCACCCCCACCACCAATACCGTTGAACACTGTTCTCACCCCCCCCACCACCAATACCAGTATACCCCGTTCTCTCTATCTACACCGGATACACCTTACTCATCTACACTGGGGTACGCCCTACTCCCTCCTCCTCCTCCCACTACCACTTCTCCTCATATGCTTAAGACAAGCTGCTAGCGCCATAGCTCATCAACTGCCCACCGATCTTACGCTTCCTCCTGACACTGCCTCAATCCGACCATCCCCTTTTAGTACCCTCCCGCCTCGTCACCTACCCATTCTAAGTACCCCCCTACCCATTCTAAGTACCCCCCTACCCATTCTAAGTACCCCGGATCCCAAAGTACCCCGGATCCCAAAATACCCCAATCCCCAAAGTACCCCGGACCTCGTTGCCCCCGTGCCGCTGACACGTTAAAATGCTCGAATCCGATCGTGACGATGCCGGACCCTCCGGCCCCTGTGCAGGTGGCACGTAAAAACACCCAATCCACTCACGGAGTGGTTGGCGTTAGGAAGGGCATCCAGCCGTAGAAACTCTGCCAGATTCAGACTGGAGCCTGGAGCGGCCCCTGGCTTCCCAGACCCGGTCAAACCGTCCAACCCGTGCTAGCGCGGAAAGCGGACGTTAAACGATGATGATGATATATATATATATTATTGTATATGAGTATATATGACCCTAGGCCAATCAAAGCCTTGTGTGTATATAGACATGGAAGTTTTTAAATGGCTTATAAACACCTTCCACGCTGCAATTGTTTTTGCTTCAGCACACGATCTCAGATCAGGTCACTTGCTATGCAAGTACATCTCCATAATATATATATATATATATATATTCTGATGAAGAGGCCCAGTATTCACTACCTTTGCAGTCCCGCCCAAGATTGGTAATAACAACGCCAAAGATAAGATTTTGCAGATCCTTTTCTGTTGTCAAAATGGAAATAAAGGGAATGGTTAGACTTACCTTAACATAAGTGGATTAACAAACTGAAGTAAGTCATAACAGATTTTACAGCAATGTGATTTAAACAACGTCCAGCCAAAGGACTTGAAAAGAGCACGCAGTAACGAAGGCTTCGCTTGGTTGTCTTTCTTCTTTTTCTTATCCTCAGGTTCTGACGTTTTGTTACCCAACAGAGCTGATGTTTCATTTACTTCTTCATCAAAACTGGTCATCTTTGGGTTGGAATACACCTGCCTTTGGGCGTCTTCGTTTACCTTGCGTTTGGCACTGGAATCACATGATGTAACAGAAGAATATGAAATAACAAAGAAGAATATAGTCTTTTCTACTCTAGGCACAAAGCCTGAAATTTTAGGGGACGGGGGCCAGTCAAGTAAAACGACCTCAGTACGCAACTGGTACTTGGAAGCACATGGATGGAAGCACTCTGTCGGTTACGACGACGAGGGTTCCGGTTGATCCGAATCAACGGAACAGCCTGCTCGTGAAATTAACGTGTAAGTGGCTGAGCACTCCACAGACACGTGTACCCTTAACATAGTTGTCGGGGATATTCAGCGTGACACAGAAAGTGACAAGGCCGGCCCTTTGAAATACAGGTACAACAGAAACAGGAAGTAAGAGTGAGAGAAAGTTGTGGTGAAAGAGTACAGCAGGGATTACCACCACCCCTACTGCCGGAGCCGTGTGGAGCTTTAGGTGTTTTCGCTCAATAAACACTCACAACGCCCGGTCTGGGAATCGAAACCGCGAGTCCGCTGCCCTAACCACTGGGCCATTGCACCTCCACACTTGGAAGCACAAGGCCTAGTGGTTACAGCAGCAGACTCGCGGTCAAGGGATCGTGGGTTTGGATCTCAGATCAGGCAATGTGTGTGTTTATGAATGAAACACTTAAGCTCCATGTGGCTCCGGCAGAAGGTAATGGCGAAACTTCTGACTCTTTCACCACAACTTTCTCTCATTCATTCCTCTTGCAGCTCACCTGCGATGGAATGGTGTTCCATCCAGGTGGGGAACCTAAAAGCCAAGAAACTGGGAAACTGACCCTTATGAGCCAGGCATGGGTCAAGAAAGAACAAACAACAACTGGTACTTAATTTATCAGCCCTGAAAGGATGAAAGGCAAAGTCAACCTCGGTGGAAATTGAACTCAGAATGTAAAGACAGGAGAAATACTGCTATGCATTATGCTCAGTGTGCTAACGATTCTGCCAGATCGCCACCTTAACGAAGAAGAATTTTAATTAGAATTAATGAAGTGGTACTGTAGCCTTTGCAATCATAGGGTACAGGCACAGTGGGGGATTATCTAGGAGCCTCACTGATACCGGGGATCCAATTCTAATTTAGGTATGCTGTGGGGTGCTGGCAATAAATATGTAATGCAGGGTCCAGTGGATCGATTTGCCAGGGGACCTTACAGGCAAAGGGGACATAGTCAGCTGTGCATGTGCCACAGCTTGCTGTCAATAAATACTAAAGGGCCAGGTGATTTGATTTATGCAGGAGTCTCACAGATCTATGGGACAAGAGAGGAAGACAGAGAAGTAGAAATGAGGAAGCTAGATAGACAGATGGGGAAAGAAAAAGAGGGAGATGTGGAAGGGAGCTAAATAGACAGACAGCTAGACAGACAGACAGACGGACGGATAGATGGATGGATGGATAGATGGATCAATGGCCGGAAAGATGGATAGATAGATGGATGGATGGATGGATTGATTGATCGAAAGCTAGACAGACGCAGAAGTATTAGGCTGTCAGACAGACAGACAGACAGACACAGAAGTATTAGGTTGTCAAGAAAGTTCTTGTGGTTTTTAATCTTTAAATTCAGATGCACATATCTCAGCTCACAAAAAACATTTTTAATCAAAATAAACACCATCAGAATCAACACACTTTTGCCAACGCGAAAACAAGTTTATTTATGCCAGTAGCATAAAAATCCTGTGTCTTGATGATGATGAAGTTGTTGAAGGCGTATTTGGCATTGTCTTGGTTTTGAAGCATTTCTCATGCAGGAAGTTGTCGAGGTCCTTGAAAAAGCGGTAGTCGAGAGATTTGGTGAGAATGACGGATGAGGTAGAGTTTTGTAGCCCAATTTGTTCAACTTCTGCAGGGTCAGTTGTGCAATGTGTGGCCAAGCATTGTCGTGGAGAAGAATTGGTCCTTTTCTATTGACCAATGCTGGCTGTTGTTGTCGGAGTTCCTTATGAATTTCATCCATTTTTGACAGTACTTCTCTGCCGTAGTGGTTTTGCCTGGATCCAAAAAGTTGTGATGGATGAGACCAGCCACAGACCACCAAACAGTCACCATGACCTTCGTTTGGTGCAACTTTGGCTTCGGGAAGTGCCGTGGAGATTCATCGGCATCAAACGACTGAGCTGAGTGTCACCGGTTGTCGTAAAGAATCCACTTTTCATCGTAAGTCACAATCCAGTTGAGAAACGAGTCATTCTTGTTGCATAAAAGAAGGGAAGACAACACTTCAAAACAGCATTGTTTTTGGTTATCATTCAATTCGTGTGGAACCCATTTCTCAAGTATTTTTATTTTTCCAATCTCTTTCAAGTGGTTGGAAATTGTTGTATACATTATGTCTAATTCAGAAGCAAGCTCTCGAACAGTTGTGCGTGGATTGGCTTCGACTAAGGCTCTTAGTTGATCATTGTCAACATCCGATGGCCAACCACTACGCTTATCATCTTCAAGACTCGTCACCGCTACGAAATAGCTTGAACTACCATTGTGCTGTACATTCATTAGTGGTTTCTGGGCCAAATGCATCATTGATATCACGAGCTGTTTCAGCAGCTTTTCGGCCGAGCTGGAACTGGAATAAGAAAATTGCGCGAATTTGCTTTTTGTCCATGCTATATTCGACGTTCTGGAAAAAATGGCCTAATAATTCAAAAAGAAAATGTGTAACATGATTAGATAGAGTTCAAAACGGACTTTAAAATGATATACAAAGTCAAAGTAATTCAATGAAAATTAATTTGAAAATACATCATTTAAAACCAAAATTAAAAATTCCACAAGAACTTTCTCGACAACCTAATACTTAACCTAACAGATAGCTGTGTGTGTGTGTGTGTGTGTGTGTGTGTGTGTATGTGTGTGTCAGGTGGCTATCTTGAATACTTACTTTAGTTTATCACATCTCTGTTTCTCCTTCAACCAATTCTTTCTAAATTTTGGCAGAACCACATCAGCTTGGTCACTGGGATTCAGTTCAAACATTTCGTCTTCCTGGAGGGGTTTGTCGTGTGCACTTTTGATGAGTCTGTGAGGTGAGATGGAAGAAAACAGAAACAAATTGGTATTTCGTAGCAGGAAAGTTTTACAGAACAGAAAGACAAATCCTTCCTACTCCCCCTCCTCTCTCTCTCTCTCTCTCTCTCTCTCTCTCTCTCTCTCTCTCTCTCTCTCTCTCTCTCTCTCTCTCTCTCTCTCTCTTTCTCTCTCCCTCTCTCTCTCCTTCTCATCTGTTGGTATCAGAAAGGGCTTTGGCACCACAGAATTCAAAATGTTCTTTTTAGCCTTTGGCAGCATTGAAAGATCAAACATGAAAATATGATTATGATGACAAGAATGATGATGATGATGATAGTGACAACGATCATGATGATAATGATGATGATAAGATGATGATGATGATGAGGATGATGACAAAAATGATGGTGGCGATGATGATGACAATAATCACGATGATAATGATGATGATAAGAATGATGATGATGATGAGGATGATGACAAAAATGATGGTGGCGATGATGATGACAAGAATGATGATGATGATGATGATAACTGTCATAATGACAATAAGGATAAGAATGATGGTGATGATGATGATGAAGATGATGTTGATGATGATGACAATAATCACGATGATAATGATGATGATGATGATAAGGAGGATGACAAGAATGATGGTGCTGAAGATAAGGACAATGGCAACGATGTTGATGACGATGATGATGATGATAGTGACAACGATCATGATGATAATGATGATGACGCTGATGATGGTGATCACAACGATCATGATGATGATGATGATAAGAATGATGATGATGATGCACCGTACTTACTTGTTGAGCCAACCGAATGTAAGACGTGATATGAAAGCAGCATAATACTCAGGGTTATCAGTCTGAAATAGAAAAATTAATTAATTAATTAATTAATTAATTAATTAATTAGAGAAGACATCGAAGTCATAAACTGACAGAAATCATTATGAAATACAATATGTTAACGATGCTGGTTTCGATAATGAGCATTCGTTTGTTTAATGAGCTGAATTATCTGCCCCTGAATTAATGCATATTCCTTTATCTGTTTCATCCATGCTGGAGCACCACCGTGGATCGTACGTGGCTGAGTATTTCACAGTCACATGCACCTTTAAACTTGTTGATACCAACTCATCAGAGACCACCTTTACTTCTACGATACAAATGTCCTGTTTTAAAATGCCCTCAAAATTTCATGTTAATTTATGTTAATTTATGTTCCAAATACCAGATTAACAAAGTGAAAGTTCAGTTCTATATTTAAGAGATGTGGAATTATGTACGCTATTTACATTTGACGGATATTTGTCCTCGTCTTGTTTGTTTGTTAACACAATGTTTCGGCTGATATACTCTCCAGCCTTCATCAGACTGAGTGCAGATATGAATAGCATATGAGAACCGGTATTAAGGAAGGATAGGAAAATATTAGATTTATAAGCCCTAAAATTCACTCCATAACTGCCTATGGGCACATGGCATAGTGGTTAAGAGAGCGGGCAACTAACCACAAGATTCCGAGTTCGATTCCAAGCAGTGACCTGAATAATAATAATAATAACATCGAAAAATACCTTAGGGATGAGAACCTAGGTTTGAAATTTCCCCAAGACACCTGATGAAGGCTGGAGGGTACGAGGGGCGTTCAATAAGTAATGCCTCTGACCCACTTGCAGTTGTTTGATCTAGCTGAAATTTTGCATGTGCAATTATTTATATCTCTATAGATTAAGTTGCAAATTACAGCTTTGAACTAATTGTGGTTTCTGATTTACAGGTGTTTGAACTGAGTCAAGTGTGAAATGGAGCCTGTTGAGTGTTGAGCAGTGATCCGGTATTTGTATTTGAAAGGACGCACACCACGGGAGACTTTTGATGAAATGAAAGTAACTTATGGTGATGATGCCCCATCATATGACCTTGTAAAACGCTGGTATCGTGAATTCAAACATGGTCGGAACTCTGTGGAAACAGCTCCCAGATCTGGTCACCCCCTTTTTGCCATTGATGAGGCATCCTTCCGTCAAGTTGAGGCTGCCATTTTGGAAGATCGACGCATAACTATTCGCCAAATAGCCCATGAGGTCAAGATTAGTACCGGGTCTGTGGAAACTATCATTCATGACCATTTGCATATGTAAAAGGTGTCTGCCAGATGGATTCCCAGGTTGCTCACGCCTTTCCAGAAGCAAGAACGCGTCGAGTGCTCGAGGATGAATTTGGAGATGTGCCAAGAAGAGGAGTCAAAATTTTTCAAAAGACTGATTGCACAGGATGAAACCTGGGTCCATCACTATGATCCAGAGACCAAAGCCCAGTCAATGCAGTGGAAGCACCGTGACTCACCTCCTCCAAAGAAGGCAAGGGTGCAGCCCTCCGCTGGCAAGGTCATGCTCACAGTCTTCTGGGATCAGGACGGAGTAGTGATGACAGATTTCCTGGCAAAAGGTACCACAATTACAGGAGCCTATTATGCTTCACTTTTGAGGAAATTAAGAGAAGCTATCAAAATCAAGAGGCAGGGCAAGATCAGCAAAGCATCCTCCTCCTGCAGGACAACGCTCTGGTCCACAACTCGCGTATCGCCAGATCAGAAGCACAGGCGTGCGGTTATGAACTCCTCCCACATGCCCCCTACTCTCCTGACCTTGCACTCTCTGATTTTCACCTCTTCCCAGCCATGAAGTTGTTTTTGAAAGGAAAGCGTTTCCCAGATGATGCAGCCTTGATTTCTTAAGTCACGTCGTGGTTGGAGGAACAAGCTGGGGTCTTCTACAAGAACGGTCTCCAGAGCTGCATCAAACGATGGGGGAAATGCGTAACTCTGGGTGATTTCTATGTAGAAAAAGACTAATAACTGTGCCAAGTTTCGTTGCTCTACTGCTATGGGAAGTGGGTCAGGGGCATTACTTATTGAACGCCCCTCGTATATCAGCCGAAATGTTATGTTAACAACAAACAAGATGAGGACAAATATCCGTCCAATGTAAATAATGTAAATAAAATGAAAGTTATTTTACTAAATGATTCGTTATTTTCAAAATTCATTGGAAAAAGAAGGCAGCATATTTCAACAGAGATATGAGAACAAAAGACTTAAAGTGATCTAAATTGAAATTTTTCTTCTAAATTTCATGATAATTTATGTCCCAGACACCAGTTTCATAATAAATATATTTTACTAAATAAATTCATTATTTTCAGAATTTATTGTAAAAAAAATATTTATAAGGAAGGCAGTGTATATTTCAACGGAATAGCACAAAAGAGTTAATACCGTTCTCAGATGGAATCTGCATGATACAATGCATGCCATGGCTGTACATTTTATTTCTGGTCCAATCCATTTGGCAGGACTCAGCACAGTTTCTGTCAACCCCATTTTGCTCACAATGCATGGGTCAACCCAAAACAACACATGAAAACAACTCGTGGCCAAAATACCATGTACTGGTATTGAACCCAGGACCTTGGGGATGCAAAACAGCTCTTTCAGCTATAGAGCACCTGGCATCATTGTAATAACTATCAAGGATATTTCTATGATATACCATTTGTGTGTGGGGGGGTGCAGGAGTGGCTGTGTGGTAAGAAGATTGTTTCACAACCACATGGTTCCTTGTTCAGTCCCACTGCATGGCACCTTGGGCAAGTGCCTTCTCCTATAGCCTCAGGCCGACCAAAGCCCTATGTGTGGATTTTGTAGACAGAAACTGAAAGAAGCCTGCCATCATCATCATTGTTTAACATCTGTTTTCCATGCTGGCATGGATTGGACAGTTTGACTGAGGTCTGGCAAGCCAGTGGCTACACCAGGCTCCAATCTGATCTGGCAATGTTTCTACAGCTGGATGCCCTTCCTAACACCAGTCACTCTGAGAATGTAGTGAGTGCTTTTTACATGCCACCAGCACAGGAGCCAGCCAGGGGTAATGGCATCAGTCACAATCAGTTAGTACTTTTTACATGCCACCGGCATGGGAACCAGTCAAGCTAACCTGGTATTGACCACATTCAGATGTGCTGCCAGCCATATATATATATACACGCATATGTTTGTGTATCTGTGTTTGTCCACCCACCATCGCTTGACAACCGATGTTGGTGTGTTTGCATCCCCATAACTTAGCAGTTCGGCAAAAGAGTCCGATAGAACAAGTACCAGGCTTACAAAGCATAAGTCATGGGGTCGACTTGTTCAGCTAAAGGTGGTGCTCCAGCATGGCCACAGTAAAATGGCTGAAACAAAAAATAAAAGAATAAAAGAACATATACATTTCCCTGGGCCTGGACACATTGAAACTCCGACGTCTGGCAGCTGACTTGGCAGACACCCATAAAATAATCAACCATCGTACAAACAATAACCCTGAGCACCTTTTCAAACTCCACCCGTCTAACACCCGTGGACATATTTACAAAGTCAGAAAACAGCACAGCTCCTTCCATGACTTTAGGAAACATTTTTTCACGCTGAGAGTTGCTGAAGCATGGAACAAACTGCCAGCATCAGTTGTGAGTTGTCGGAGCACTGCATCCTTCAAAACTTCCATGCTTCCTGAGATTCGCCAACACTACACCTGATTTTCTCCCCTCTATACACACACAAGCATGTATCTGACTCATACATTGTTCGCTTTCCAGACATTTGTACATTACTGCATATGCTTTATATGCACTTTCTGACAAGTTGTGGTGCACCTGAGCACTGTATACAATAATTTCATTATTATTATTATTATATATAGATGCACTCACACAGACACATGCACACATACACATGCACACATATACATACATACATACATACACAATGAGATGGGAGGCACTACTTACGATATTTTCCACTTTTCTGTGATTCCTGATCAAATGGGTTTCAGCGAAGCAGTAGAGGATAAACTGAACAATGATGATGGCATACGTCATATAGAACAGGACAAAGTCCATTTTGTTTCCATTCTTGTGTTCAGCATTTTCCTCGTATTCCTGGAAATATTAGACAGACATCACAGCAATGTGTATACATAAATATATATAAATCCTTAAAAATGCTTTAGCTCGAAGGCTGCAGCCATGCTGGGGCACCACCGCTGAAATGCTTACAGCACCTAGGTTTCCCAAGCGGTCACCCATCTAAGTACTAACTAGGCTCGATGTTGCTTAACTTCGGTGATCGGACGAGAACCGGTGCTTTCAACGTGATATGGCCGTAAGCCATATTATATATATATATATATATATAAATTAATAATAAAATATTAGGGAATAAATCCAAATTTACAGGGAAAAATCAGATTTAGGATTGAATCCAATTTTATAGTAAAATATTATATTATATTAAATTAGAGATAAAACCACTATTAGGCAAATCATACAATGAAAAACTTAAGCCAATACATAAGATTAATTAATTTATATTATTTAAATATATATCAAAATTATTAAAAAAGATAATTATCTTTTTTAATAATTTTGATATATATTTAAATAATATAAATTAATTAATCTTATGTATTGGCTTAAGTTTTTCATTGTATGATTTGCCTAATAGTGGTTTTATCTCTAATTTAATATAATATAATATTTTACTATAAAATTTAAATAATAAGGGTAGAAACTTGATATTTTTTAGATTAATATCAATTTAAACCAGTGGCCGAGCATACTGAAAAAAATCTGAAGATTCAGAAAAGTCCACCTAGTGGTCATTCCTCTTGTATGTATATGTGTGTGTATATATTTATATATATACACACAAATAACCAATCACAAGGTGTTTGTGAGACTGGAGCTATAAAAGACACTTTCCTATGGTGACACGCCATGAGATTGAACCGGGAACTTTATGGTTGGAAAGCAATAACTCAAACTGTTAGCACGTACAAGTGAACAAGTATGAGCATGTAGTCTTTGGAATGATATGAACTCCAACTGAACTATTTGTGAATATCTTTCGTAAAGGTCAAAGTCTTTAGTTGTGGCCCTTTGGCCCATAATATTTGGTAGGTCACACTGAGTTTGAACACGGTAAAGTAGCAGAGAAATCGGATCTTTTCGGTTTGAACGGCAGTTTTTTCTAGCGGTGTCATATGAAATTGTCACCCATAATTATGACCCTAGAATCGATCTATTGCATTTCAATCTGTTTTAGGGTTAGGGTTAGGGGTGGGGGGAAGGGTATCTTTTTTTTCTTCACAAATGTAAATAAACCCAATCTGTCTCTTAAACGAGGGACATATTCATACGGCACAGAATGTCTTTTTTACCTCAATAGACGTCAGTGATTGGTTGAAATTAAAGAAATTGAAGAAAAACAACAACAAATATCTTACAAACTATAGAATTTTCTCAATAAAGCCAAGAGAAAAAGATGTTTTATAAACACATTCTACCATTATACAAAGTTTAAAATCTTTTAGTTACCTAGAAATTATGTTAAAAACTGCCGTTCAAACCGAAAAGATCCGAGAAATCCTCTCCAATGAAGGACAAAGGCCTGAATGTCTTACCTTAAGCTCAATCTTGGAATAGAATGGAATGATGTTGACTACCAACTGCATGAACCAGAAAATAAAGAGAATCACAGACGAAAGCATTCCTCTTCGGCGCTCAATTTCGGTCAATAGCGCCACAACACCCTGAAGAAAATAAAAAGGATAAGAATCAGAAAACCATTAGATTTGATAAAGAATTATGAAAGAATTTAAACATTGTTACTTCAATGTCTTTGAAGTCTGGAAAAAAAAATGGCGTATTAGGTTTCATGGTTTGTTGGTTGTTCTTCGGAAGATCAGAAGACATTTGCGTTCTCCTTCTCCGATCAACAGCACAGGATGTTCAGCTGTTATGTGATATGCAAAGCAGAAATTCCTATTGTTATCAAGGCGGTGAGCTGGCAGAAACGTTAGCACGCCGGGCGAAATGCGTAACTGTATTTCGTCTGTCGTTACGTTCTGAGTTCAAATTCCCCCGAGGTCGACTCTGCCTTTCATCATGAGCCATTGCCTGTTTTGACGACTATTCACATCATCAGCCACTGTTGATCGAAGGACAGGTATTCATTTAGCTATATGGCAGCGAGCTGGTAGAAATGTTAGCACGCCGGGCGAAATGCGTAACCGTATTTCGTCTGTCGTTACGTTCTGAGTTCAAATTCCACCGAGATCGACTTTGCCTTTCATCCTTTCGAGGTCGATAAAATTAAGTACCAATTGTGTACTTGGGTCGATGTAATCGACTTAATCCCTTTGTCTGTTCTTGTTTGTCCTCTCTATGTTTAACCCCTTGTGGGCAATAAAGAAATAAGAAAGTCCTATTGTTGTTTTCATCTCTGACCACTTGGTTAACTCAGGATTTGGGGTACCCCAGTACCCCAATCAGTTGGTGAACCACTGGCTTTGTATAAATTTCTATTACATAATATAATTTTAACTTACACACACACACACACAGACACACACACGCACACAGACACACACACACGCACACAGACACACACACAGATAATGTGTTGAAGCAGTTGAATTCTATTGAACTGAATATGGGAGATATTTCTTGTAGATCAATTCTTTTATTCTTTTACTTGTTTCAGTCCGTTGACTGCGACCATGCTGGAAGTAATGGATGCCAGGACTTATTCTTTGTAAGCCTAGCATTTATTCAATCGGCCTCTTTTGCCGAACCGCAAAGTTACGGGGACCTAAACACACCATTGCCAGTTGTCAAGCAATGTTGGGAGGACCAACACAAACACATAAATACATCTATGTGTGTGTGAAAAGGTCGAATTATATTTCTCCCTTTTATTTTGGACCGTTCCAAAAAACGATTTCTAATAAAGATTCTTCATATTTTGCTGGTAGCTTACTGGCATAAGTTTAGGAATATGAAAATAATACCTGTATATGGTGTGTTATGTGAATTTATGCAAAGGCATCCCATAAAACTATATAAATTTGTTAATAATGGAGAAGAGATGTTACAATCTGAAAGAATTTATGGTCTCAAGAATTTGTCTTATGAAGACGCTCGACCTTTATTCTCTAGAAAAACGCCGCCGACGTGGTGATCTCATTCTCGCTCACAACATCACAAGCAGGAAGTGTAACCTCTCGAAAGAGCTGTTTTTCACTCCTGCTCCAGAGTGTCAGCTGCGGGGTCACTCCGAAAAGCTCTACCTGTGATGATTTCATCTCAATCGAAAGAGAGGAGCTTTCTCCGTCCGGGTTGCGGATCCGTGGAACAAACTGCCAGACGAGATGGTGAAGATGCCGACGACCGCTTTGTTCAAAGTCTCCCTTGACCTCAAGTGGCCTGAACTATTTACATGAACAACACCCTGTACTTAACTCCATGTCCCCCTACATGGCCTTGCTTTTTGCCTTTTGAGCCAAAAAATTAACTAACTAACTAACTAACTAACTAATACAGGCATACAATCGTTTCAAACAGTGATATTAAAACATACAAATTCATGGTAGAATAATTTGATTAAATTAAATTAATTATATATCACCGTTCTCCTCAGTGCAAGAAGTATAAACAGGAAATTATTATTATAAATGACTTGGCTGTGTGGAAAGTAGCTTGCTTTCCAACCACATGGTTCCAGGTTCAGTCCCACTGTGTGGCACCTTGGGCAAGTGTCTTCTGCTATAGCCTCAGGCCGACCAAAGCCTTGTGAGTGGATTTGGTAGACGGAAACTGAAAGAAGCCCGTCTTATATATGTATATATATATATGTGTGTTTTTCCCCCTAGCATTGCTTGACAACCGATGCTGGTGTGTTTACGTCCCCGTAACTTAGCGGTTCGGCAAAACAGACTGATAGAATAAGTACTGGGCTTACAAAGAATAAGTCCCGGGGTCGATTTGCTTGACTAAAGGCGGTGCTCCAGCATGGCCGCAGTCAAATAACTGAAACAAGTAAAAAGAATAAAAAAAAAAAAAAGAGGGTACAGGAAATAGCAGTGAATAATTTCGGATATACACATTTATCCTTATGAAAATTACGAGCAACATAATATAGGGAATATCCGAGATTGTTCTTTGCTATATCCTGTACCAAGTCCTTTGTAATAATAATTTTCTGTTTATACTTCTTGCATTGAGGAGAACATCATCATCATCATCATCGTTTAACATCCGCTTTCCATGCTAGCATGGGTTGGACGGTTCAACTGGGGTCTGGGAAGCCCGAAGGCTGCACCAGGCTCCAGTCAGATCTGGCAATGTTTCTACGGCTGGATGCCCTTCCTAATGCCAACCACTCCATGAGTGTAGTGGGTACCTTTTATGTGCCACCAACACAGGTGCCAGACGAGGCTGGCGAATGGCCATGCTCGGATGGTGTTTTTTATGTGCCATCGACACAGGTGCCAGACGAGGCTGGCGAATGGCCATGCTCGGATGGTGTTTTTTATGTGCCACCGACACAGGTGCCAGACGAGGCTGGCGAACAGTCACGCTCAAAAAGTGATATATGATTGAGTATTTTAATTATTATGTGAAGGCCTTGTACATGGAAACAAGTGCACAGGAATACAGAGAGCAACTTTCAGAAATAAGTACTTGGGTACAAATGGCCTTGAACAGGTTAATATCAAAGAAATTCTACTATGTATAGATTCTGATGACTCATTGAATCCCGTGTTTCACAAACAGACTCAAACACCTGTAACCTGAACTTGCGGTCCATGAGTCAGCAGTTAAATCTTTTATCTTCACCTCTACCTCTGAATGGAAGAAGTCTATGTTTCTTTCTTTCGTTTCTCACACACCGAAGAAAGAAATGAGAACAACAAACAACATAAATAACTAATATAAAGAATCTCATTCATTTAGTTCCCAGACTTTCAATTTTTTTATGCGTTTATTATGTTTGTATTTTAGATTTTGTAGCCCAGAAGAAGCGAAATATAAAAATAAAAATATTAATGGTTGAGTGGTAAGAAGTGTACTTCTCAGGTGTATGGTTCCAGGTTCAGTCCCACTATGTGGTACCTTGGCTAAACGTTGTCCACTACAGGCCCAGGTCAACCGAAGCATTGTGAGTGAACATGAGAGACAAACAGAAAGAGGCTGGTTGTATGTGTATGTGTGTGTGGTGTGTGTGTTAGTCCCCTATGGGTGTGACCCCCTTCGGTCATGAATGAGCATGGAATTGCACCTGGAAAGTTAGCCTCCGAGGTACAAGTCCGAGCAAGGTTGTTTCTGAAAGACCAGCAGTCACCCCTGCATACCAGCCTCTCCTCACCATGCCACTGATGTTATCCAAGGGAAAGGCAAAGGGGCTGATACAGCTTGGCACCTGTGATGTTGAAACTCATTTCTACAGCTGAGTAAACTGGAGCAACATGAAATAAAGTGTCTTGAAAGATTTTTCCTTGCAAACTGATTTTAACATATTATTATCAAAGAATGTATATATGTATTGTAATATTTTGTGACAACCAGTACTTAGCACAACAAAGCTTTTACATTTTACTTTTGACAATCTTTTCCTAAAAACGTGAAACCAGTCAAGTGAATAAACATCTTTAAAATTGCATTTTCAAACCTTCTTTCATATATATTTCCACTCGTGCGGCACCTTACAACTTCACTTTGTTATATATATATATATATATAAAAAACACCATCCGAGCGTGGCCGTTTGCCAGCCTCGTCTGGCACCTGTGTCGGTGGCACATAAAATCACCCACTACACTCTCGGAGTGGTTGGCGTTAGGAAGAGCATCCAGCTGTAGAAACACTGCCAGATCTGACTGGACTGGTGCAGCTTTCGGGCTCCCCAGACCCCAGTTGAACCGTCCAACCCATGCTAGCATGGAAAGCGGACGTTAAATGATGATGATGATGATATATATACATAAATAATTTACAAGATAAGGGCAAAAGAAAAATTCTAATGCCAAATATGTCGAAAAATGACAAAAATTGTCAATAACCATTATAATTGGGTATGAGTAAGTATTCCATTTATATCTCACGTATTTATCGCTGAAGAGGGGAAAATTCTTATGAATTAACCTTGAAATTGGGACCAATACGGTAATAACAGATTTTTTAGACATTTCTATTGGTTTTTTTCGAGACGCATAAATTATAATGGTTATTGACAACTTTTGCCCTTATCTTGTAAATTATTTATAAATTTAACCTTTAAAGGTATTTTTTGATATGCTGGCCATTGATAAAATTTCTTTTTCCTGAAAAAAATTTTATCCTACATTAGTTATATATATATATATATAATGAAACGGTAAAAATACAAAAGTAACACTTACGTATGACACCCCCAGCAGCACCAGCGAGAAGTATATAACGGCTGCATGTTGGTCTCCTTTATAAACCCGACTTGTAAGGTCGATAAATGTTAGGACACTGAGGAGCAGGGATCCAATCTGAAAGAAACAAATTACAAAATAATTAAAAGAAATACTTCTGCCAGCTGTTTTCACTATCTGAGTTCAAATTTCACCAGGTTCAAATTTGCTCTTCACCATTCAGGGTGGATGTAGATGAAATAATGAAATAGAGTACCAGTCAAAATTGGTGGAGGGTGGGGTGTTCATATAATTGATTGCTATCCTCGCCAACACCACCACCCACCAGTGTTATTTAGATGAAGGAACCATCATCGCATTGCTCTTACACCATTTATCATGAACGGCCTCCGTGCTGGTGGAACATCAAAAGCACCATCCAATTGTGGCCGTTGCCAGCCTTGCCAGGCCCCCGTGCCGGTGGCATGTAAAAAGCACCATCCAATCGTGGCTGTTTGCCAGCCTCGTCTGGCACCTGTGCAGGTGGCATGTAAAAAGCACCTACTACACTCACAGAGTGGTTGGCGTTAAGAAGGGCAACCAGCCGTAGAAACACTGCCAGATCAGACTGGGCCTGGCACAACCTTCTGGCTTCCCAGACTCCTG
This sequence comes from Octopus sinensis, assembly GCF_006345805.1. Lineage (NCBI taxonomy): Eukaryota > Metazoa > Mollusca > Cephalopoda > Octopoda > Octopodidae > Octopus > Octopus sinensis. Next base: position 6,282,914 of record NC_043014.1, read on the forward strand.
TTGACCCGTCCAACCCATTCTAGCATGGAAAACGGATGTTAAACGATGATGATGATGATGAGCACATGACTAGACCCCCAACAACTGGATCTCACTATCAAGGATCACATCCCAGTGTTGGATACTATATGCAAAGGGAGAGAAGTGAGACAAGTGAGTCAAAAGTACCTGGGTGGGTGTGGCACAAGGCTAGCTGGTCCTTAGGAACAGAGGCTGTTATAGTAGTGCTACAAAAGCCAGTGAGAAGACACAGCATGTCTGAGTAATTTTATGCCAATCAGTCGAGTGGCCTTTTCTGGATGCAACCAAAGGTAAACCTCAATTCCTGACTGGTCATTATTTTACTGACCCTGAAGGAAGGGGAAGTAAAGTTGGCCTGAAAGTCATTTGAAATAGGAATGTAACTAGTTAGAGCACAGTCCTTCAGTTCAGAACTTTGTCACATCTGCTGTCCATTTCTCGTATAACGTTTGTAACTAGCACAGCCATGACTGGCCAAAGACAGTGATGGACAGAGTCCAGGGAGGGGTTCTTCTCCAAAGAGTGATAAAGCCCTGATTGAGGTTGAGATGGCCATGAGGCCAAAAATTTGAGGGGAAAGTTTTGTCAATTATATCTACAGCTGGATGCCCTTCCTAGCACCAACCAAATTATGGAATGTGCTGGGTGCTTTTTATGTGCCACCAGCATGCGTTTGTTTATGCAGCAATGGCACAAGTGCATTTTATGTGGCACTCACACCAGTAAAAGACAAGCCTGTATGTATGGATGGCAGCAATTGTACTTAGCTTGACAGATCTTAAGTACAGCAAATCATGATCCTTTGCTGATCCTTTGTCAATTCTTCAGTGAGGCCCTGTGGCTGAAGATCCTTTCTCACCACTTTATCCCACATTTTCCTAGGTCTACCCCTTCTACAAGTTCCCTCCATAGAGCTTGGCACTTCTTTTTGCATCTGCCCTCATCCATACGCATCACATAAACCAGCACAGTTTCCTCTCTTGCACACAACATATGATGCCTCTTATGCCCAGTTTTCCTCTTAAATCATTTACACTTTGTCCTCTGTCCACACTGACATTACTCATCCAGCTGGCTTCATTTCTTTCAAGCTTTTACAAATCCTCCAAAATCAAGGCCCATGTTTCACTGCCATGTAGCATAGCTGTACATACACAGGCATGCTGAAGTAATGCACACACACATGTATACTTGCATACACCTGCACATATGTGCACAATAATGCTTACGCACAAATAACAAGGACAAAAGGTAACAATTGCAGTGACTTACCAGTTTTACTACGCTGAGTGTGGTGAGCGGACGAGATAAAGTTCTGTCTTTTTGCCTGAGTAGGTAGTACAAATAAAATGGTGTGGTGAGCAGAAGGAAGCCACATGGCACCCAGATTAGTAGGGTGTCTTGAAAACACTGTGTGAGTTCTGGCCATTTGGTTTCACCCCATGTCAAAGATGTGTTCTGGATGGATGACAAAACAAGAAACATCAATGTTATATTGTATAATGACAATAATAACGATAACAATAATAATAACAATAACAATAACAACAATAATAACAACAACAATAATAATAACAATAATAATAATAACAATAATAACAACAACAATAACAATAATAATAGTAGCAATAATAACAATAATAATAGTAGCAATAATAACAATAATAATAGTAGCAATAATAACAATAATAATAGTAGCAATAATAACAATAATAATAATAATAATAATAACAATAATAATAATAATAATAATAATAATAAATTGTAAAAATTAATTTGAAATTGCAAGAATTTAGAATATAAAAATTGTAAAGGTTGTGCCTATATAATAATTGTTGCTTTGGGAACTGTAAATAAAAATATAAACAAATGGTTCAAGGAATTAATATAGAGCTTCTGCAGAAAGTTTGTCTCTGAGGGACAGGAAAGATTATCAGTTGGGTCTTAAGCAGGCGAAAGGCTATTGAAAGCTTGTGGATACCTAAGGTTACAGGTAGTAACGTGTTACCCACATAAATTCTATCATGAAAAAGAACAAACCTATGTCAAAACAGCAACAATAATAAATACCCTGATGCAGTACCAGGCAGTGGCTCTCATGGCTTCTGATCTTAACTGATTGGAAGTGTTATCATGTACATTGTTTTGTCTTGGTATAAAAGATGGGCTACAGCAAATATTCTGCTCAATACCACAGATTTGCTTGTCAGTTGTTTGACCTTAACCAGTTGAGCATGTCCCTTAGTGGCTGACGATATCTGCATCTCTGATCACGAGCAGAAGTAGTTGGGGAGCTTCACAGCCGTGTGTTGAAAGGAATTCTTGGATGTTTGGATAATTCACCTCTGGAAACATGGGTGGTTCGTTCAACATCCATAAACAACCCTTATTCAGGGACCTTTTGAGCGGGATGGGCTACTCAACCAGAAGAAAATTCAAACTGGGCCCCACCTGCAAGGTCATGCACTGTTAATCTTGATATGAGATCACCAAGTCATGCACATATGGTTGTGATGCATGTGCCTGGTGTACCCTTATCAGATGGGTAGTCATGATGGGTATACTGGGCTTCGTATATTTTACCCCAGTGTCACTTTGATGGCATGCACCGCTCTCTCACTCAATAATAATAATAATCCTTTCAGCTGAAGGGACAAGAAGGCCGGAAACTTGGGTGGGAGGGGACTAGTCAATTACATCAACCCCAGTGTTCCACTGGTATTTAATTTATTAACCATGCAAAGATGAAAAGCCAATTCGACCTCAATGGAATTTGAACTCAGAATGTAGCAGCAGATGAAATACTGGTAAGCATTTCACCTGGAGGAGCTAACGATTCTGTCAGCTCACCACCTTAAATAATAATAATAATAATAATAATAATAATAATAATAATAATAATCATTTAATGTCCGCTTTCCATGTTAGCATGGGTTAGACGATTTGACTGAGGGCTGGCGAACCAGATGGCTGCACGAGGCTCCAATCTTGATCTGGCAGAGTTTCTACAGCTGGATGCCCTTCCTAACGCCAACCACTCCGAGGGTGTAGTGGGTGCTTTTATGTGCCACCGGCACGGGAAAAACAGAGACCCGGAAATAGAGGTAACTACAAAGACCTTGAATGTGGAATCTGACTAAGAATGCTTGGCAACGCAAGGAAGATCTAGTTTCAAATCAGCATTTCTGTGTGACTAACAGTTTGCATTACAACCAGGTGGTTTTGGGTTCAATCTCACGGAATGGCACCTTCAATCAGGGTCTTCTACTATAGCCCTGGGTCAACTAAGGCCTTGTGTATGAATTTAAATTAAAAAGGAAATTGTGTGGTAACTCATTGTTTGTGTGTGTGTGTGTGTGTGCGCATGTGTGCTTGAGCTCTCACCCCCCTGCCTATTGACAACTGGTGTTGGTTTGTTTATGTTCCAATAACCCAGTAGTTTGGCAAATGAGACAAAGAGAATAAGTGCCGAACTTTCAGAAAATTAAAATACTAGGGTCAATGCGCTCGAATAAATCCTTCAAGGTGGTGCCCCAGCATGGCCACAGCCCAATGACTGAAACAAGTGTGAAAAGAAAAAAAAAGGAACGGAAAAAGAAAAGTAGAACTCTAATTTATGTATTGACACGTAAAAAGCACCATCCGAATGTGACCGATGCCAGCCCCGGCCCGACTGGCTTCCGTGCCGGTGGCACGTTAAAAGCACCAACCGATCGTGGCCACTGCCAGACTCCCCTGGCACCTGTACCGGTGGCACGTAAAAAGCACCCACTACACTCGCAGAGTGGTTGGCATTAGGAAGGGCATCCAGCTGTAGAAACACTGCCAGATCAGACTGGAGCCTGGTGCAGCCTCCTGGCTTCCCAGGCCCGCGGTCAAACCATCCAACCCATGCCAGCATGGAAAGCGGACGTTAAACGATGATGATGATGATGAGTACTTCCACCCCTCACATTTCTGAATCCAAACACACACACACACACACACACGTATGTGTGCGTATATCAAAACTAAGGCTTCAGTCTTTTGCTCCTACGACTTCCCCACCACTGCCAACACTGACTGCCACCCCAGCATCCACCTTCCCTCACCCCATCCTCACTGTTCACAGTGATTAAAGATTAAAGATTAAAGACGGAGATAGACTCAGCTGATATATAGCTATGATTCTAGGTCTGCTCCATAACAGATGACAATGGTGATCACAGTTTAACCTGGCATTAAAATACCAACCACAAATAAACAACAATTTATCATCATCATCGTCATCATTATCAACAACAACACTATTTAACACATGACCTAGTTATTTATTTATTTTTTTTTTTTTTGCTTTTCTGTTTTGCTGAGCTGATAAAAGATAACAGACTGTAAAATGAAAATGAAATGATTAGTTAAAGCGTATTATGTCACTTCCAAAGATAAGGAGAGCTTTTCTTCATTCTTATATATATATACACGTGGTCTGATCAATAAGGATCCGGATTGTTGCCATGGTAATGAAGCAAAAACACCCAGAGTGAAGCTGCCTGGCACAGGTTGACCTAGAGCTCTGCTGTGCATGCACATTAAGTTTTAACGTTCTAGCTCACTTCTGCTGTTTATAGCACTGCTTGGAAGGAAGGTGTGTAGCGAGTGATCGTTGCATTGACCATGACAGAGTAAGCTGAGCGGAAAATCTGCATCAGATTTTGCCAAAGGCTTGGCGATACCTGCTCGGTGCTTTATGCAAACTTATCAAAGAGTTTTCATCATTCTCGATACAATCAAGGAAATCTTGTGAAACAGAAACCCCCAGTGTCCTTTGGTCAGCTGGAAGCAATTTTGGCACAAACTTGGCAGACACGCGTCTCACACCAAAATCTTCAGTGATAATGGATTGAACTGAACCGTAACTAATCTGCACATCTTCTGATAAATCACGAATGATGATTCAACAAGTTCTCATCACAACTGCACACATGTCTGTGATGTTTTTCTCAGTTCTGCTGGTTGTGGGCCTCTCATAACGTTCGTCAATATCAACATATTTTCGGAATTTTTCGGGCATCTTGGAAACATCTGAACCACTCGTACACTTGTGTGCGACTCATACACTCCTCTCCATACACTTCCAAGCAACTTTGCGTAGGCCTCTGAGCAGGTGTCACCATGTCAACTTTCTCTGTCATGGTCAATACGACAATCACACGCTACACACCTTCCTTCCGAGCACTGCTATAAACAGCAGAAATGAACTTGAATGTTAAAACCTTCATTGTGCCAGCCACTTTAGAAGAGAACTGGTGACGTTTTTCATGGCACCAGCACCAGTGAGACCAGTGTGCAGCTTGTGAGACTAACATTTCCTTTGAATGAGTGAGGGTTACAGTTGAGGGTTACAGTTGAATGAGTGAGGGTCACAGTTGAGTGTGGGAGGCAGATTTATGCTAGGAAATGAGTGGGGTTAAAAGTATAAGAGAAAGGGCTAAAACTGAAGAATTTTCTTCCCATAGAAGAACAGCATGATGTTACATGGCTCAGTGGTTAAAGCACTGCGCTCACAAGCATGGGGTAGTGAGTTCAATTTCTGGAGTGGACTGTTGTGTTGTGTTCTTGAGCAAGACACTTCATTTCATGTAACTCCAGTTCACTCATCCGTAGAAATGGGTCGCGATGTCACTGGTGCCAATCTGTATCAGCTTTTGTCTTTCCCTTGGATAACATCAGTGGTATGGAGAGGAGAGGCTGGTATGCATGGGGGCAACTGCTGGTCTTCTATAAAAAACCTTGCCCTGAATCGTGCCTCGGAGGGTAACATTCTAGGTGCATCTCATGGTCAGTCAGGACTGAAGTGAAGGGGGGGGGGGCTCTACCCTAGAGGAGCTGTATGGGTGCAACTCACATTAAGGAAGAGTTAGTGGGGACAAGGTGCAAAGAGATGCAAAATAGTAGGGATAAGGTAACAGGGTGATCCCTCAAGAGGTACCAGGTGAGTAGAAATGAAGGGGGACAGAATATTGGGTGTGGACGGTTAGAAGTTGTAAGAGTGAATACTGTGGTGGTGGGGTGGGTAGAGATAGCTAGAGGTGGGGAATGAATCAGGGGGTATATAATGATGAACTAGCTTTGAAAGATAATTAGTAAAACAGGTGAGAAAGTGTAGGTGATATTACTATTTGTTTATTTTCATGGATGACCTCTGACCTTTGGCCACCATGTGTACTAAATTCCAATCCTCTTGAGATGATATAAATAAAGAAATAATTAGGTAACGATTTGATGGTACAACAATTAATTACTTATCATAAAAATAATTTGTCAGGTCACACAACACATGAATAATATATAAGTAGGAACGTGAGTGTGTGTGTGTGTGTGTGCATATATACATGTGTGTCTATATATGTGAATATATACATTCACACATTTATATACATGTGTGTGTGTGTGTGTATATATATATATATATGTGTGTATATATATATATATATATATATATATATATGTGTGTGTGTGGTGTGTGTGTATGTATATATATATATATATATATATATATGTGTGTGTGTGTATGTATATATATATATATTGTGTGTGTGTGTGTGTGTGTATATATATGTGTGTGTGTGTATATATATATATATATACATATATACATATATATATTAATCAGCCGAAATTGCTAGGATGATCCGGTTCTTGACTGAAGATTGAAGGCTTCGAATGACCCGTCCATGTTTTTTGTATTGTCTTCTAAATGTTTTACGTTCTTGTCCCAGTTTGTATTTTTCTACATATAATATATATATATATATATATACACACACATACATATACACATGTGTACACATGCATATGTATTCACACATACACACAGAAGCGGGTGTACATCCATACAAATTTATATCCCTATATTTTTATACATACACACACCCATAGACATTTCCGCAAACATGTATGTACGTGTGTACATAAGGTAATAGAGAGGGGAGCCTATGCTCATGTCAGGTGGATGTAAGGGTCATCAAAAAAACAGGATTAGATCTCTTTCTCTCAAGGGTCCCAGATGAATTTAGCTTCACAGTTAGATGCAGCTGTGTATGTGAGTGTGAGTGTGTGTGAGTGAGAGTGTTTGTGTGTGCGTGCGTGTGAGTGTGTGCGCGTGAGTGAGTGTGTGTGTGAGTGTGTGTGTGTGTGTGTGAGTGTGGGTGAGTGTGTGTGTGTGTGTGTGAGTGTGGGTGAGTGAGTGAGTGTGGGTGAGTAAGTGAGTGAGTGAGTGGGTGTGTGTGTGAGTGGGTGTGAGTGAGTGTGTATGTGTGAGTGAGTGAGTGTGTATGTGTGAGTGAGTGAGTGTGTATGTGTGAGTGAGTGAGTGAGTATGTGTGTGAGTGAGTGAGTGTGTGTGTGTGAGTGTGTGAGTATGTGTGAGTGAGTGTGTGTGTGTGAGTGAGTGTGTGTGTGTGTGTGAGTGAGTGGTGTGTGTATGTGAGTGAGTGTGAGTGAGTGGGTGTGTGTGAGTGAGTGTGAGTGAGTGTGTGAGTGAGTGTGTGAGTGATTGAGTGTGAGTGAGTGAGTGGGTGTGAGTGTGTAGGTATGTGTGTCTGACTAAATAAGGGTACACTATTCCAGCTTTGAAAAATTAATAAAATGTCCTCAAACCCATAAATTCACAAAGGCATCTGTTGACATGAACTCAACTTTTTTTGACCTTTCCTAAAAATATCCTATTTATTTTCACAACCATTTCAACTAATTTTTCTCTTCTTACCTTCCATTTTCCCCTTCCTTTCCTTCCTTTTCTTCTTTTTTCACACATGCTGTTGTATTTACTTTTTGCATTATTTTTAAAATTTGTTTATTTTATTTTTTATATTAGAATTTATATTCTATATTTTTTTTTTCTATCTTTTATGTCCTATCTTTATTTTCTTATTTGTAAACTTGTAAGAAAAAATCTTTTGCTATGTAAACAACCTTGTAAAGAACAGAATTTCTGTTTCAAAATGGCTGTCAAAAAGCTAGCTCATATCATTAAAATAAAAATAACCCCACCACCAAAGCTATCTCTACTCAGTTTTTTAAATATATTATACTCTACCAAGAACCTTTTTTTTTATTATTCTACCATATATATATATATATACTTTATTTAAAGCAGCAGAAAATTCAACAAATTTTCTGCTGCTTTAAATAAAGCATATTACTCTACCTCTGGTATTTGAGTACTCTTTTTTCCACCTTGTTTCACATTTATGTGTTTACTCCGGTATATATAGATATATATATATATAAATATATATATATATATGCATATGTGGGTACAGGACATCATGAAGCGTGTACAACAAAAAAAAGTACAAAGCATTACTCTTTTATTTTTTTTCAGTCATTTGGCTATTGCCATGCTGGAGCACCGCCTTTAGTTGAACAAATCAACCCCAGGACTTATTCTTTGTAAGCATAGTATTTATTCTATCGGTCACTTTAACCGAACTGCTAAATTATGGGGACGTAAACACACCAAAATCAGTTGTCAAGCGATGGTCAGACACACAAACATAAACACACAAACATACGACAGGCTTCTTTCAGTTTCCGTCTGCCAAATCCACTCACAAGGCTTTGATTGGCTCGAGGATCTAGTAGAAGACACTTTCGCAAGGTGCCACGCAGTGGGTGTGAACCCAGAACCACGTGGTTGGGAAGCAAGCTACTCACTGCACAGCCACTCCTGTACATACACACACACAGATATATCTACATAGAGTATAAAAACCACAGAATACTATTTCACACATACACATTTATAAACATATACACACACTCACACATGTATATACATTTATTTATACATGTGCATGTAACCCAGTTATTTTGTTGAAGTGGCCTCATTGTTTATCTTACAAATCTATTTATTTCATTTTTGTGTGGAACGAAAGCATTGCACTACATTTACAGTAGACTACAGCACAAGACTGATTAACAAGCCTCTGTGTTGTCAATCAATCCTGCGGAATTAGCATAATTAATTAATTAAGGAAACGCTGATGACGGGTCAACTGCCAGAAACTCGAGTCCATGCGTATCATACAGGTTGAAGACGGGAAGGATAGCTTCCATTGCAAATACTGATAGGGCACAGAAAGTGTGTCAATAGCCAGCTGGAGGAGGTGCCCTCCTGGGGCTACAAGCTACTGTAGCACCCACCCTTAGGGGTTAGCCACATTAAACTGGCAAATATACTTCACGATGTTGTGCAGCTACTGTTCATACCTTGCTCAGAGATTTATTATTGCTTATATATATATAATATATATATTATATATATATATATATATATATATATATATATATATATATATATATATATATATATATATATATATATATATATATATATATATATGTGAGTGTGTGTGTGTGTGTGTGGAGGTGCAATGGCCCAGTGGTTAGGGCAGAGGACCTGCGGTCATAGGATCGCAGTTTCGATTCCCAGACCGGGTGTTGTGAGTGTTTATTGAGCGAAAACACCTAAAGCTTCACGAGGCTCCGGCAGGGAGTGGTGATCCCTGCTGTACTCTTTCACCACTCTTTCTTCTGTTGGCCTGCTCGCTTAGCCAGCGGGGTGGCGTCATTCAAAGGCTAAAACAATGCGAACGCATTGTGACCAGCGATGTGTAACAACATCTGATGGTCTGGTCGGTCACGAGAGTCACGAAAATATATATATATATATATATATATATATAACGGGAAAGTTTATGAAAATAAACAAAAGACAAAGGCAGGTGGAGTATAAACAAACAAATGTATTAGTATAGCGCTCAGGAATAGAAATAAAACAAGTCTTTTACATTTCGAGCCTACGCTCTTCAACAGAAAGATACACAGAAAAGAAACAAGGAGAGAAAGAAATGCGTGTAGGAGTTAACGGTCCATCATGGCATTCTGATTTCAGGCAGAAGTCAGACGTCAGAGGTCAGATGTCAGAGGTCAGACGTTAGACGCTAGAGGGATAGTAGGGGAGATAACAGGGTCAAGTGACTTCGCCCCAACATGAAGATGCGTATGTGTATAAGAGAGTATGTATGTGTGTGTGAAAGAGGGCTGGTGGTCTGGACGTGTGTATGGGTGTGGAGATATGGGGATGGGTGTGTGGGTGGTGTGTTGTGATACGATATGTGTATGTATGTGTAGGTGTAAAGATGTGGGGATGGGTGTGTGGGCGGTGTGCTGTGGGTGGTGTATATATATATATATATATATGCATGTTTATACATTTATACACATTCACGTTTGCAGTTTTTTCTGTGGCTGCATATATATATATATATAATTATATATATATATATATCGTGAAGTATATTTGTCACTTAAATGTGGCTAACCCTTAAGGGTGGATGCTACTGTAGCTTGTAGCCCCAGGAGGACACCTCCTCCAACTGGCTAGGAGGTGTCCTCCTGGGACTACAAGCTACTGTAGCATCCACCCTTAGTGGTTAGCCACATTTAAATGGCAAATATGCTTCACAATGTCGTGCAGCTACTGCTTATACCTAGCTCAGAGATTTATTAATGAATATTAAATTTCTCCTCAACACAGAGTCTCTGAAGAAAGAAAAAAACAAACAGGATGGTCATGTGTGAACTGTCTTTGACGAGAGACTTGTTTGTTCAATGATAACCTTGGGCTAAACAGTCGCATCATTGCACTGCTCCAAGACTGGTTACCAGACCCCCTCCAGACCGCCACTCCCCTCTCTTCTGAATTATCATTACAACTACATCTGCCGCAATGTGCCACTACATCTCATCTGAGCCAACCAGCAAGCAAGGGTTTCTGCAGACTTACTCAACATGCTACACATAACAGTCAAATCTCCTTTCAGTCATACATCACCATGTTGGAAGGAAGACTTATTGAATAAAAACAGTTCTGGATACCCTGTGGGTAGGAAAAGGGGGGGGAAAAAACCTTGACTATATGGGGTGGGACAGTATTTGAGAGGGTGAGGGGCGATGGTCTAAGCCAGGTGTTAAGAGGTTCGAATATCATGGAATAACAAACCTTGGTGGTTTAGAATTAATTGAAGCAAAGAATATATTTCACAATATGGTAACAAAAGGGTTAAAGTGATCTAAATTAGAAACAGCTCCCATCAAAATATATTTATTTATGTCTAACACCTAACTCTTTTACTCTTAACTCTTTTACTTGTTTCAGTCATTTGACTGCGGCCATGCTGGAGCACCACCTTTAGTCGAGCAAATCGACCCCGGGACTTATTCTTTGTAAGCCCAGTACTTATTCTATCGGTTTCTTTTTGCCGAACCACTAAGTGACGGGGACGTAAACACACCAGCATCCGTTGTCAAGCAGTGCTAAGGGGACAAACACAGACACACACATATATATATATATATATATATATATATATATATACGACAGGTTTCTTTCAGTTTCCGTCTACCAAATCCACTCACAAGGTCTTGGTCGGCCTGATCATTAAAGCCGACTAAATTCTTCATTTTTTCCCAAAATTAATTGAAATCAAGGTAGATAATTACAACCCAAAATATGGTAACAAAACAACCGATACAAATTTTATAAGCTTTAATTTTATGAAAGTCAACCTCTTAATTAGCTCAAGTAAAAAAAAAAGTTAAAAGTACATTTCATGCCACAACAATAAAAAAAGAACAAAAAAACAAAACATGATTTCAACTCTACCCATTAATTATCTTGATTAATTGTGGCTGTTCAGAGGTTTAATTGTTATCCTCAGGTTTCTGGATATTCAGGTGTAGAAGCTCGTTAATATCTTAGCAACAAAGCGGTTCTGAGGAAACCATGTCGTTTACCTTTTGTTTCAGTTGTTGAGTTGTGGCCATACTGGGGCATTCCTTGAAGTGTTTAGTGAAATGAATTGACCCCCAGTACTTTTATTTGTTGTTTTTGTCCTTCTAAGCTTGGTATGTATTCTATTGGTCATTTTTGCTAAATCGCTTAGTTACTGGAACATAAACAAACCAACAGCGGTTGTCAAGCAATTAGGTGGAACAAACGCAGACAAAAAAGCCACACACACAAATATTTGGCTCGTGAAGATTTGTCGAGCCAAGTGAAATCGTAGTGGTGGCCATTGCTGGTGTTACATAACTGGCACCGTTGCCAGTGGCACATAACAGCACCTGTGCCAGTGGCACATGAAAAGCACCCATTATGCTCTTGGAGTGGTTGACACTAGGAAGGGCATCCAGCCGTAGACACCAAATCAGACCGGAACCTGGTGCAAATCTCTGGCTTACCATTTCCAGTCAAAACATCTAACCCAATGGTTTTCAACCATAGTCCATATGACCCTTGGGGTTCCATGTGAGACTTCTGAGGATCCATGCAAGCAAAATAGTACATTGGGGATTTCTCAGGGTCCCTTAAAGAATTTTGCTTTAGATGTATGTAATGGTATGTATGTGGAGGCGCAATGGCCCAGTGGTTAAGGCAGCGGACTCGCAGTCGGAGGATCACGGTTTCGATTCCCAGACTGGGCATTGTGTATGTTCATTGAGCGAAAACACCTAAAGCTCCACGAGGCTCTGGCAGGAGATGGTGGTGACCCTTGTTGTACGCTTTCGCCCCAACTTTCTCTCACTCTTTCTACATGTTTCTGGAGCAACGCTGCAATGAACTGGCGTCCCATCCAGCTGAGGATGGGGGATCACATACGCCACAGAAACCGGGAAACTGGGCCCATGAGCCTGGCTAGGCTTGAAAAGGGCACATAAATAAATAAACAAATAATGGTACGTATTGCAAGAAACAGCTAGGTTTCTTTCTCTTCTGTTTTACATAGATCAACCAAAATAAGGGAACGTGTGAACAATAAAACAGGAATTTTGAAAGGAGTTTCTTTAAAACTAGTTTTTAGACATTGTATGGTTATGGGGATTCATCAGAATAGAATAGTAATCAAAAGGGCCCAGCAGAATAAAATAGGGGTCCTTTGATGAAAAAAAAAAAATGGTTGAAAAATCCTGATTTAACCCATGCCAAATTTGTTCTGAGACGATTTTCTGTGTATTTCATTTTAGAGAAAAGTTGTTTGCATGAATAGAGATGTCAAAATTTTGGCATTTTCCAGAAAATTTGGGAATTTTCCGGTAGAAAAATGCATTTTTTGTAAGAATCAACAACTGATTCTGATGGAAATTTTGATCTTAAGAGATCATCATAAATCTTTAAGTGAGTGACAGACAGACAGACAGACGATATATATATATATACATTCATACATACATATATACATTCATACATACATATATACATGCATACATACATATATACATTCATACATACATATATACATGCATACATACATATATACATTCATACATACATATATACATGCATACATGCATATATACATTCATACATACATATATACATGCATATATACATGCATACATACATATATATATATGCATACATCAGTCAGTCAGTCAGTCAGTCAGTCAGACAGACAGAAAGACAGACAGACAGACTGACTGACTGTCTGACGGACGGACGACGGACGGACGGACGGACGTATGCATGCATGCATGTATATATGTATGTATGTATGAATGTATATATATATATATATCATCATCATCATCATTGTTTAACGTCCGTTCTCCATGCTAGCATGGGTTGGACGGTTCGACCGGGGATCTGGGAAGCCAGAAGGCTGCACCAGGCTCCAGTCTTATCTGGCAATATTTCTACAGCTGGATGCCCTTCCTAGCGCCAACCACTCTGTGAGTTTAGTGGGTGCTTTTTACGTGCCACCTGCATATATATATATATATGTATGTATCTGTGTTTGTATGTATAAATGTGTATATGTATGTATGTATGTATGTATGACATGATCACATAACTGGCCAGACTATCAGATGTTGTTACACATCACTGATTACAATGCACTTTGTATTGCTTTCATCATCATCGTCTAACACCCATTTCCCCCATAAGTTGGATGGCAATTTGTGGAGGAAGATTTTCTACAATCGGAAGCCCTTCCTGTTCACAACAATCACCTGTTTCTAATTAAGGTGAGGTTCCACATGACCCAGCAAGTTTTCACAGGAAAATGAATGATGTCACTTGTAGGATGGTGATATTCATTTACAACTATCGCATAAAGCCAAGGAGTCTCTCACACATATACACGTACATGCACAAACACATACATATACATAAATACATATACATATACATACACATACCTACATTCATATGCATACATATACATACACACATATACAGAACAAACTTTTACAACTTCTACAGTTTCCTATTTCTTTATTGCTCACAAGGGGCTAAACATAGAAGGGACAAACAAGGACAGACAAAGGGATTAAGTCGATTACATCGACCCCAGTACGTAACTGGTAATTAATTTATTGACCCCGAAAGGATGAAAGGCAAAGTTGACCTTAGCGGAATTTGAACTCAGAACATAGCGGCAGACGAAATACCTATTTCTTTACTACTCACAAGGGGCTAAACAGAGGGGACAAACAAGGACAGACAAACAGATTAAGTCGATTACATTGACCCCAGTATGTAACTGGTACTTAATTTATCGACCCCGAAAGGATGAAAGGCAAAAGTCGACCTCGGCAGAATTTGAAATCAAAACGTAGCAGCAGACGAATACCGCTAAGCATTTTGCCCGGCGCGCTAACGTTTCTGCCAGCTCACCGCCTTAAACTTCTACAGTTTCCATCAAGCAAAATCATTCACAAAGGTTTGGTTGACCCAGGGCCAAAGAAGACACTTGTCCAAGATGCTCACAGTGGGACTGAACCTAAGACCACGTGGTTGGGAACAGGGCTGGCCCTAGGGTTGCTGGTGCCCCAGGCAAACTAAACTTTGGCATGTTCAAGCTGACAATCATGAAAATTTCCTTGTCTTTGTTATGCCTTCCTTGGCAGCCCCTAGCACATGGTACCCCAGGCAACTGCCCGAATTGCCGGTACCTTGAGCCAGCCCTGGTTGGAAGGCAAACTCCTTACAACAGAGCCATGCTGACACCTAGAACATCTTCCTTAATGAACCCCCTCTGACCCATGCGAGCATGGAAAAATGGATGTTAAAACAATGGTGATAATGGTGTGAACACGTTTATGTATACATTAGTTTCAAATTTTGGCACAAGGCCAGCAATTTTGGGAAGTGGGTAAGTCAATTATATTGACTGTTGTGCTTGACCGGTATTATTTTCTCGACCCTGAAAGGATGAAAGGCAAAGTCAACCTCAGTGGAATTTGAACTCAAAACATAAAGACAGATGAAATGCCTCAAAGCATTTTGCCCGGCATGCTACAAGTTCCACCCGTTAGCCATCTTACATGTTAATATTTTAATATTAGTTTCAAATTTTGGCACATGGCCAAAAATATCGGGGAGAAGGAATTTATTTTATCGACCCAGAATGCATGAAAGGCAAGTTCGGGGAGAAGGAATTTATTTTATCGACCCAGAATGCATGAAAGGCAAGTTCGGTCTCAGCAGAATTTGAACTCAGAACATGACGGCATATGAAATATCACTGAGCACTTTCTGTGGTATGCTAACAACTCAGCCATTATCTGCCTTAACTGTTTGTGTATATACTGCCGAAAAGAGACACAGGCTAACGAGTTACCTGATCAACAGGTGCTTTGAATAAGAATTACTTATTTAGTGCAAACAACTCCAAAGGCACAACATTACCACTCTCACCTTCTAAGGTGTAGTAAACTTTCAATTGGCCCATTTGCTAACCCACAAATGCTGACGCCATCAGTTGCCGATAACAACATATGATATAAAAGAAAAATAAAAGAAAACAGAGAAAAAAGGTGAATGTAATACTAATCTTAGTTTTTTTTCTTATTCTTAATCTATTTTATCTCTGATCCTTTGATACACAAAATGTAAACCATGTGAGTGATTTAGGTCTCTGTCCATTGTCGAATGAGAATGAAAACAAGGTGTGGAGATATAGGGTTACGTTAAAAGGGTAGGATAAAAATGTATTTATGAGTAATGATTTTTGTATGACACATGTAGGAGAGAGAGAGAGAGAGAGAGAGGGCAGACAGACAGACAGATAGATAGACAGAGACGCAGGCAGACGTGTGTGTGTGTGTAAGTGCCAACACACAAATATTTCACACTTTGATTCACTCTGTTGCTTCTGCTAAATATTAATAAAAATATACAGGCACTCATATTTGGAGATCTATTTTACCTGTTTGCATCAACATACCTGTATATATGTATGTGTGTATGTATATATATAATATATATATATATATATAGTTAATCCAAACAAGAAAGCACAAAAAAACACAACAACGCGAGGACGTGAAACAAATATAGTATTATTGGACGCTCAGGAAAGAAGGAAAGAAGGAGGGTTTAACGTTTCGAGCGGAGCTCTTCGTCGGAAACATAGAAGGAAAGATCCAGAGAAGGGAAGACGGAGGAAAAAAAAAAATCGCCAACGGTACACACGAGGTCACATATATATATATATATATATATATATAACTACTTGGAAATGGATGAGTGGTGTTCAACTAAATAATAATATAAATAATATATATATATATATATATACATACATATGTGTGTGTGTGTGTATGTGTGTGTGTGTGTATGTGTATATGTGTGTGTGTGTGTATGTGTGTGTGGGTGTATGTGTATGTGTATGTGTGTGTGGGTGTGTGTGTGTGTGGAGGCGCAATGGCCCAGTGGTTAGGGCAGCAGACTCGCAGTTGTAAGATCGCGGTTTCGATTCCCAGACTGGGCGTTGTGAGTGTTTATTGAGCGAAAACACTTATAACTCCACGAGGCTCCGGCACTGGGTGGTGGCAACCCCTGCTGTACTCTTTCGCTACAACTTTCTCTCACTCTTTCTTCTGTTGGCCTGCTTGCTTAGTCAGCGGGGTGGCGTCGTTTGAAGGCTAAAATAATGTGAAGCACATTGTGACCAGCGATGTGTAGCAACATCTGATAGCCTGGCCGGTCACGGTGATCACAGTGATATATTTCTTTTTTTTTTTACTTCTTTCAGTCATTTTGACTGCGGCCATACTGGTGCACCGCCTTTAATCGAGCAACTCAACCCCGGGACTTATTCTTTGTAAGCCCAGTACTTATTCTATCGGTCTCTTTTGCCGAACCGCTAAGTTACGGGGACATAAACATGCCAGCATCGGTTGTCAAGCAATGCTAGGGGAACAGACACAGACACAGACACACATACACGCACATACATATATATACATATATACGGCGGGCTTCTTTCAGTTTCCATCTACCAAATCCACTCACAAGGCTTTGGTCGGCCCGAGGCTATAATAGAAGACATTTGCCAAGGTGCCACGCAGTGGGACTGAACCCGGAACCATGTGGCTGGTAAACAAGCTACTTACCACACAGCCACTCCTGCGCATATGGAACTACTATATTATAATATATATTATATATATATATATATATATATATATAATATATATATATATATATATATATATATATAAACTCTATAAGATGTACCCAGTGTAAGCTATGGACACATAAGAGGTGCAGCAATGTCAAAGGTAGGCTAACTGGGAAGATAGTTTTTGTATTGTGGCAGATGCTCGGGAGCATTAACCTCCGAAAATCTGCAGAAAACAACTTCCGTCACTTTCCAGGGGGAAAAACTAGAAGTAGTTGATAGCTTCCGTTATCTAGGTGACCAAGTCAGTAGTGGGGGTGGGGTGCGCTGAAAGTGTAACTGCTAGAATAAGAATAGCCTGGGCAAAGTTTAGGGAGCTCTTACCTCTGCTGGTGACTAAAGGCCTCTCGCTCAGAGTAAAAGGCAGACTGTATGATGCGTGTGTACGAACAGCCATGCTACATGGCAGCGAAACATGGGCCGTGACTGCTGAGGACATGCGTAAGCTCGTGAGGAATGAAGCCAGTATGCTCCGATGGATGTGTAATGTCAGTGTACATACTCGACAGAGCGTTAGCACCTTGAGAGAAATGTGTACCTAAGAAGCATCAGTTGTGGTGTGCAAGAGAGACGATTGCGCTGGTATGGTCATGTGGCGAGAATGGATGAAGATAGGTGTGTGAGAACAAGTGCCAATCCCTAGCAGTTGAGGGAACCGTGGAAGAGGTAGACCCAGGAAACCTGGGACAAGGTGGTGAAGCACGACCTTCGAACTTTAGGCCTCACTGAGGAAATGACCAGAGACTGAGACCTTTGGAAATATTCTGTACGTGAGAAGACCAGGCAGGACAAGTGAGCCCAGCCCACTTATGAATGCCTTTCCTCCCTTGGACACAAAGACCGGTTGAGGCAAGCGAAGTCGATATAGAACCTCATCCGATGACAGACACCCATGCCAACCCCCCATGCTTGCGAAGACATGTTGGGGCAAGCGAAATCGAAATCGAAACCGAATTGAACCAGCCAGGATCCCTGGCCTGGTGGTACTAAAAAGCACTATCCGACTCGTGGCCGTGGCACGTAAATACTCAATGCGACCGTACGACAGGCACCCATGCCAAACCCCTTTGCTTGTGAAGACATGTTGGGGCAAGCGAAATCGAAATCGAATTGACCAGCCAGGATCCTGGTCTGGTGGTACGTAAAAAGCACTATCCGACTCGTGGCCGTGGCACGTAAAATACTCCAATGCGACCGTACGACAGGCACCCTTGCCAACCCCCTTTGCTTGTGAAGACATGTTGGGGCAAGCGAAATCGAAATCGAATTGAACCAGCCAGGATCCCTGGTCTGGTGGTACGTAAAAAGCACTATCCGACTCGTGGCCGATGCCAGCACCGCCTCGACTGGCTTCCGTGCCGGTGGCACATAAAATACACCAATCTGACCGTGGCCGTTGCCAGCCCCGCCTGGCACCTGTGCAGGTGGCACGTAAAAAGCACCCACTACACTCACGGAGTGGTTGGCGTTAGGAAGGGCATCCAGCTGTAGAAACATTGCCAAATTAGACTGGAGCCTGGTGCAGCCTTCTGGCTTCCCAGAACCCCGGTCGAAACCGTCCAACCCATGCTAGCATGGAGAACGGACGTTAAACGACGATGATGATGATGATGATATATATATTATATATATATATATATATATATATTATATATATATATATTATATATATGCATGTATGGGTACAGGGCATCACCAACAGTGTAAACAACATGAAATATGAAAACAAACAAGTGAAATATACAAACAATGAGAGAAAAAGATGGAAAACAGAACAAATAAACATAGAATGACCCTTCATCTGTTGTCAGCTGTCTATCTACTCCACACTACATGCATTTTGTGTGTGTGTGTGTATATACACCCAGACATAAATACACACGCAGGAAGGACATCTTATAGTTTCTATTCCCCAAACATATCCACAAGGGTTTGGTCAGCCTGAAGGTAACAGTAGAGAGCACTTGCCCAAGGTGTCTCACAGCAGGACTGAACCCAGAACCATGTGTTTCGGAAACAAACTTCTTACCGCACAGCTTGGTCACAATGATACAGAGATTAACAACAAAAAAGATTATCTTGAAAAAACTATTCTTTTATTCTTTTACTTGTTTCAGTCATTTGACTGCGGCCATGCTGGAGCACCACCTCCTTTCATCGAACAAATCGACCCCAGGACTTATTCTTTGTAAGCCTAGTACTTATTCTATCGGTCTCTGTTGTCGAACCGCTAAGTTACAGGATCATATACACACCAGCATTGGTTTCAAGTGATGATGGGGGCACAAACACAGACACACAAGCATATATATACACACACACACACACACACACACACATACCCATATATATAGGTGCAGGAGTGGCTGTGTGGTAAGTAGCTTGCTTACCAACCACATGGTTCCGGGTTCAGTCCCACTGCATGGCACCTTGGGCAAAGTGTCTTCTACTATAGCCCCGGGCCGATCAAAGCCTTGTGAATGGATTCGGAGATTTGGTAGACGGAAACTGAAAGAAGCCCGTCATACATAAATGTATATATATATATATATATATACCTATGTATGTGTGTATGTATATGTTTGTGTGTCTGTGTTTGTCCCCCCCCCAACATCGTTTGACAGCCGATGCTGGTGTGTTTACATCCCCGTAACTTAGCGGTTCGGCAAAAGAGACTAATAGAATAAGTACTAAGCTTACAAAGTATAAGTCCTGGGCTCAATTTGCTCGACTAAAGGCGGTGCTCCAGCATGGCCACAGTCAAATGACTGAAACAAGTAAAAGAGTAAAAGAGTATGCATATATATATATATATATACTTTATGTTAAGCAGCAGAAAATTCAACAAAATCTGTTACTCTGAGTTTCTCGTTGCCGTTCATCAGACAGTTTTTGCTAGAATGGAACTTATATATTAATTCAATCTATACTCTTACAAACGCTACACCTTTAAAAAGAAATGGACTTGTTTGATTGGCCCTTTAGAAAAAACGGTCAATCTCGAGCGATAAACAAAAAGGTCAAAATATATGTATATATATATATAAAACTTATAAAAATTATAAAAATTATAAAATCCGAGGAAAAAACCGAGGAAAAAACCTATTGCCGTTAATGAAGACAGTACAAATTAATGCATAGAAATTAAACCTGTTATAAATACTGCAATACATATTTATATTAAAATCCACATATATATATCAACATACACAAAAGGATGCGCGTAAACGCCATACATACATATACAGACGTATGAATATGAATCTAAATTATACACATAAAAGCATGTGTACATATATTGACGCAAACCGTCTCGCACGCAAGCTAAAATTCATCTATGTAGCAATTCTCATATACTGAGCAAGGAGGGGGAACGAAAGAAAGGGAGAGAGAAAAAGGAACGAAAGAGGGGGGGGGGACTTGTAGCGATGTTATTGGCATCTATAGAGGCCAGTATACATACACAAGTTTGAATTGATACATATACATACCGTCGTGTGTATGCGTGCTTAAGCACAAGCATACTTTCTTGCATAAAATCTTGTTTTAAATGAATTTTCTGAAGCCCCTGTGTATGTCTTGTATTCCGATGAGCCTTCCACTTGCACCTTGGCTCTATAAACTACTCATTCACTACATTTCACCTTTCCTTCTAACGGACAGGAGCTTTCGTTTTTGAAATTACATTTCTAATGGGCTCGGCACCATGTCTAATCTCAATAGCTTCCTATTATGTTGGCTAATGTAAGAGGCGAAATTTCTGCAACAAGAATAGCTAACCTTCAGGGTTCTTCTATTAAATATTCTGTAGAATTTATGACCCTGCTTAAAATGCTTAGAGACTAATCTCAAAAATTCCTTACCTATATTAGTCTTTACGGCCAAATTGAAAGCCGGGTTGAACCACAAAACTTTCTGGTCCTAGTTCTTCGTGCAGCATTATTATTAGCATTAAGCTGGTGAACTGGATCTTCTCCGAGAATCCACTATTCTTTAATGCGCTATCGTAATAAGGTGCAGCATTATGGAATGCTGCCTCGTCCGAAGAAATTGAAGATATTCTTCTACCTACATTGCTGACTAAGTTGCTAAGGATAACTGGTGGATGGTTCGAATCTTTGCTAATATACGATAGCTTTTCATTGGGCTTACGGAAAGGTTTAAATCTATCCGATCTTACATTAAAATTTACGTCTAAAAAATCTACACTATTCAGGTTAGTATCTATCGTAATCCGTAAGCCCATCCTTTGAAAGAAAGCTATAAGGTCCTTCCTAAGTCTATCTGATTCATGGCCGTTTAGATAATGCGTGGCTATAAGGCCGTCATCCCTATATAGACCTGCATCTATAAATGGGAATTCTATTTTTAGATTATGGAGAATAAAGGCTCCTATGAGCATACATAATTCAGCCCCGTCGTATGCCCCCATCGGTACAATCGAAAAGAGAATCCTCAGTCTTCTTAATCCAGGTGGAATCCTCGAAAAACAGAAGCGATTTCCTCGCATGCATAATAATTTCAATTTCCGAGCTATCGATGTTGACATACTGCTTGGCGAAGTCCAATGCCCTTAGGAGCAACGTCCTAGATATCGACGGGTAAAAGTCAATAATGTCGAATTGTGTGAAACTACAATTATTCTTATAGCTATACCTTTAAACCACTCTATAACTGACTTACTATTCTTCCAAATTCTCAAGTCTACTTCACTATCTAACTTAACAAAATACGGTCCAAAATATTTTTGCTAATAATTCCTATCTCAGTTTTAGCCGGATTTATCAATCTACATTTGGGGTTTCTACTAAAATGTCTTTATGGTCTTTCAGAGTAATAAAAGCTGGTTGTGGTGAAAGGTATTCAATCCTATCGCTAATCTTAAGATCGTTAGCTATTCCTCTTGCTTCTAAGTTCACCTCTTTGTATATATTCGTGTTGTCTTTTTTGTATGTGTCCGTGACACTATTCGAAATCAGGCGTTTGATTTTGACTCTTGAGCGCTACGACGGACCTATAACAAAGTCTTATTGTTTCTACATATATATTAGGAAAAACCTACAAACTTTGTTTTCATGTTATTGTATTGCATAAGATTACCTTGATTATTTATATTACCTTGATTATTTATAAATGACCCAAAATAGGATGTTATATTTTATTTTATATGTCTTTTGTATATATTTTTATTAATGCACCCATTTTTTTTTTAAAAGCAATGTTTTTTTTAAAAAGCAATGTTGTCAAATTTAGAATGTTTATATAAGTTTGTGTATAGCAAAGCATATGTATTTGTAAGCATGCGTATCTGTGTATGTGTAAGTGAAAGTATGCTTGTGCTTAAGCACGCATACACACGACGGTATGTATATGTATCAATTCAAACTTGTGTATGTATACTGGCCTCTATAGATGCCAATAACATCGCTACAAGTTTTTTCCCCACCCTCCTTCGTTCCTTTTTCTCTCTTTCCCTTTCTTTCGTTCCCCTCCTTGCTCAGTATATGAGAATTGCTACATAGATGAATTTTAGCTTGCGTGCGAGACGGTTTGCGTCAATATATGTACACATGCTTTTATGTGTATAATTTAGATTCATATTCATACGTCTGTATATGTATGTATGGCGTTTACGCGCATCCTTTTGTGTATGTTGATATATATATGTGGATTTTAATATAAATATGTATTGCAGTATTTATAACAGGTTTAATTTCTATGCATTAATTTGTACTGTCTTCATTAACGGCAATAGGTTTTTCCTCGGTTTTTTCCTCGGATTTTATAATTTTTATAAGTTTTTTTATATATATATATACATATATTTTTGACCTTTTTGTTTATCGCTCGAAGATTGACCGTTTTTTCTAAAGGGCCAATCAAACAAGTCCATTTCTTTTTAAAGGTGTAGCGTTTGTAAGAGTATAGATTGAATTAATATATAAGTTCCATTCTAGCAAAAACTGTCTGATGAACGGCAACGAGAAACTCAGAGTAACAGATTTTGTTGAATTTTCTGCTGCTTAAAGTAAAGCATATTACTCTACCACTGGTATTTGAATACTCTTTTTTCCACCTTGTTTCACATTTATGTGTTTACTCCGGTATATATATATATATATATATATATATATATATAATATATATATATATATATATATATTATATATATATATATATGACAGGCTTCTTTCAGTTTCCGACTACCAAATCCACTCACAACGCCTTGGATGGCCCAATGCTGTAGTAGAAGACACTTGCCCAAGGTGCTATGCAGTGGGACTGAACCTGGAACCATGTGGTCAATGTCCGAGGTGTCAGTGTCCGAGGTAACATTATATAGCAAAATATACTTCATGACTTCGAGGTCATGTGACCAAATCTGTATGATTGTTATGTGTTGTATTTCTTTGTCATTGCATTCAAATTGTTGTTGGTTACTATAACCAGGCAGTGAACAACAGGTACAAATATCATAGGTATGTCTTAGCAGAAATAAGAACACATTAAATATCTTCCTTTGTATATCTTTATTTTGTCTGTGTGTGTGTGTGTGTGTGTATACATATGTGAATGATTTCTTTTATTGTGGGGGAAGAGATATGGGGATCTTTTACACACACATGCATTTATATATATATATATATATATATATATATATATATATATATGGCCCTGTGCCGGTGGCATGTAAAAAGCACCCACTACACTCGCGGAGTGGTTGGCATTAGGAAGGACATCCAGCTGTAGAAACACTGCCAGATCAGACTGGAGCCTGGTGCAGCCCCTGGCTTCCCAGACCCCGGTCGAACCGTCCAACCCGTGCAAGCATGGAGAACGGACGTTAAACGATGATGATGATGATATATATGATGGGCTTCTTTCAGTTTCCATCTACCAAATCCACTCACAAGGCTTTGATCAGCCCGAGGCTATAGTAGAAGACATTGGCCCAAGTGCCATAGATTGGGACATGATTGAGAAAGATCTCAGTATCTCTTCCCCTACACTCACTGTATGCTCTTATATATATATGTATATATATATATATATATATATATATATATATATATATATATATATATAAAACACCTTTTGAGCATGGTTGTTGTGAGAACCGCCTGACTGGCCCTCATGTCAGTGGCACTTAGAAGCATCCACTACACTCTCGGAATGGTTGGCGTTAGGAAGGGCATCCAGCTGTAGAAACTTTGCCAGATCAGATTGAACCTGGTGGGGCCCTCTGGCTCACCAGTCCTCAATGAAATAGTGCAACCCATGCCAGCATGGAAAGCGGACGTTAAACGACGATGATGATTATGATGATGATATATACAATGTGTACTTATGGAGTTTTGAATGGAAAGAGATTGTTCTTTCACAGGGATGTATTTTATCCAAGTGTAAACCAGTTTAGCTCCAAATCGATTAATATACTTGCAATTCATTTATTTGAGTTAGTATTAGTACTAACACTTATGAATTTCCAGTTGTCGTTATAGATGTTTTCATCCATTCAATAAAGGAGAAGAGAACAGAATTCTAATAATATAACATAAGAGAAAAGGAAAGTTCTGAACACAGAAAAAAAAAATTTATTTACATATTAGTCAATTCCATACTTTGGTCAGCCCGAGGCTATAGGAAAAGACATTTGCCCAAGGTGCCATGCAATGGGACTGAACCTAGAACCATGTGGTTGGGAACCAAGCTTCTTACCACACAGCCATGGCTGCACCTAATGATATTGCAGGGTAGGTGTGAGAAGCTAGATCTGGTTGGTTTGAACATACAACAAGTAGATATTTGGGGCCAGATACGGCTGGGTCACATGTTGACCGTTTAGCGTTCAGATTAGCCTCTCACATATATAGCTTATTTGTTCACGTTGTCTTGAATTAAGCATTATCTCGCAGAATCAAGACCATTATGATGTGATTGGTCATTTTTAGAATGACATTGTAGGGTCAGTACGAGAGGCAAGATCTGGTCACTTCAAACATAAGACAAGTGGAATATTTGGGTTGAATGGGACCAGTTTAAAAGCTAAAGGATTAAACACAGGTAAGAGAAAAAAAAATTCTAAATTCAAATCGACTTTGTCGGGGATTGACAGAATAAGGGAGTATATTTGAAGAAATATTAAAATTCAAAGGGCTCTTAGCAATACACATAGGACAGAGATCGGAGAGAATAAATTTCGATGCCAGACACCCCCCCTGGCACCTGTGCAGGTGGCACGTAAAAAGCACCCACCACACTCGCGGAGTGGTTGGCGTTAGGAAGGGCATCCAGCTGTAGAAACACTGCCAGATCAGACTGGAGCCTGGTGCAGCCCCTGGCTTCCCAGACCCCGGTCCAACCGTCCAACCCGTGCTAGCACAGAAAACGGACGTTAAACGATGATGATGATGATGATCGCTATCATCATTTTCTGTGCATTTAATGAGGACCAAAGAAATAATGAAAGAAAGAAGAAGGACTACGGCAGGGGAGGGGAGGAATTGTCTTTGCAAATTCACTAGAAGGAGTCAGCTTTGGTCAACACAAGGCTATAGCAGAAGATACTTGCCCAAGGTGCCACATAGTGGGATCGAACCCAGAACCAAAAGGCGGCAAGCTAGTAGAAACGTTAGCACGCTGGGCGAAATGCTTAGCCGTATTTCGTCTGCCGTTATGTTCTGAGTTCAAATTCCGTCAAGGTCGACTTTGCCTTTTATCCTTTCGGGGTCGATATATTAAGTACCAGTTATGCACTGGGGTCGATGTAATCGACTTAATCTATTTGTCCCCTCTGTGATTAGCCCCTTGTGGGTAGTAAAGAAATGGGTATTTCGTCTGCCGCTACGTTCTGAGTTCAAATTCCGCCGAGGTCGACTTTGCCTTTCATCCTTTCGGGGTCGATAAGTTAAGTACCAGTTACGCACTGGAGTCGATGCAATCGACTTAATCCGTTTGTCTGTCCTTGTTTGTCTCCTCTATGTTTAGCCCCTTGTGGGTAGTAAAGAAACAGTGGGATTGAACCCACAACCAATTGGTTGGGAAGGAAACTGCTTACAACACAGCCGTATTTGCACGCGCGTGCGTTTCATTTATATCTCACCAGATGGAGTACTTTTGTTGTTGATCTTACCATCAGGAAACAGTACATTACATATGTATACAGGTACTGGCATGGCTGTGTGGTAGGAAGCTTGCTTACCAGCCACATGGTTCTGGGTTCAGTCCCACTGCATGGCACCTTGGGCAAGTGTCTTCTACTATAGCCCTGGGCTGACCAATGCCTTGTAAATGGATTTGTTAGACGGAATTTGAAAGAAGCCCATCATATATGTGTGTGTGCGTGCATGTGTGTGTGTGTGTAATGTGTATGTGTGTGTGTGTGTGTGTGTGTGTGTGTGTGTGTGTGTGCGTGTGTCCCCACTCCATCACTTGACAACTAGTGCTGGTGTGTTTAGATCCCTGTAACTTAGTGGTTCAGTGAAAGGTACCGATAGAATAAGTTACTAGGCTTACAAAGAATAAGTCCTGGGGGTCGATTTCTTCAACTAAAATCACCTTTAAGGCAGTGCTCCAGCATGGCCACAGTCAAATGACTGAAACAAGTCAAAGAATAAAATAATATCGTTGATAGGGCTAGGGTATAGATAGATACCCTATTATAGAGTTAGGGTACAGAATAGACAGACGGACAGATAGATAGACAAAGAGATAGACAGATAGACAAAGAGATAGATAGACAGACAAAGAGATAGACAAAGAGATAGACAACCAGATAGACATAGAGATAGACAGAGAGATAGACAACCAGATAGACAAAGAGATAGACAACCAGACAGACAAAGAGATAGACAACCAGACAGACAAAGAGATAGACAACCAGATAGACAAAGAGATAGACAACCAGATAGACAAAGAGATAGACAACCAGATAGACAAAGGGATAGACAACCAGATAGACAAAGGGATAGACAACCAGATAGGCAAAGGGATAGACAACCAGATAGACAAAGAGATAGACAACCAGATAGACAAAGAGATAGACAACCAGATAGACAAAGAGATAGACAGACAGATAGACAACCAGATAGACAGACAAAGAGATAGACAAATAGATAGACAGACACACGTGTGGCTTCTTAATGGTGTCTAGCTTTAGTAAGCATGCTAAAGCAGACAGTAGAAATTGGTACAGTCTTCTGCCAGGCCAGCTCCAGTCAACCCATCCAGCCATGCCAGAATTGTAGACATTAACTGATGAAGATGATAGGATGTGTGTGTGTGTGTGCATGTGTGTCTACCACTGTTTGACAACCAGTGATGGTTTCCTTATGCCTTTGTAACTTAACATTTCAGCAAAAGGGACCGATAGAATAAGTATCAGACTTTAGGAAAAAATAAATAAATAAACAGGCGTAGGAGTGGCTGTGTGGTAAGTAGCTTGCTTACCAACCACATGGTTCCGGGTTCAGTCCCACTGCGTGGCATCTTGGGCAAGTGTCTTCTGCTATAGCCTCGGGCCGACAAAAGCCTTGTGAGTGGATTTGGTAGACGGCAACTGAAAGAAGCCCGTCGTATATATGTATATATATATATATATGTATGTGTGTGTGTGTGTTTGTGTGTCTGTGTTTGTCCCCCTAGCATTGCTTGACAACCGATGCTGGTGTGTTTACGTCCGATAGAATAAGTACTGGGCTTACAAAGAATAAGTCCTGGGGTCAAGTTGCTTGATTAAAGGCGGTGCTCCTGCATGGCCGCAGTCAAATGACTGAAACAAGTAAGAGTAAAAAAAAAGACTAAATAAATGCTGGGGTTGATTTGTTTGAGGAAAACCTTCAAGGCAGTGCTCCAGTATGACCGCATTCTAATGACTAAAATAGGTAAACATTAAAAGATACAGTACATGTAAAAAAAAAAAGAAATCATTGCTTGACACCTGCCTGGGAAGTCACACTTTAGACCAGTGCTTTTCAAACTTTTTGCTGAAGCGGAACCCCAAGGAAACATTCCACTGGCTCGGGGAACCCCTGTGCAATAACTTAATTGTCTTATGCACACATATCTGCACAGGAGAATTAAAAATTACTGTCGATTTTAGCATTTTTGTAACTTCTTGCGGAACCCCTGGACTGTACTGGCAGAACCCTAAGGTTCCACGGAACCCTGGTTGAAAACCACTGAGTTAGACACAGTTAGTTAGATACTAGTTAGACCAGTGCTTTTCAAACTTTTTGCTGGAGCGGAACCCCAAGGAAACATTCCACTGGCTCGAGGAAACCCTGTGCAATAATTTGTCTTATGCACACATATCTGCACAGGAGAATTAAAAATTACTGCCGATTTTAGCAGTTTTGTAACTTCTTGTGGAACCCCTGGACTGTACTGGTGGAACCCTAAGGTTCTGCGGAACCCCTGGACTGTATTGGCGGAACCCTGGTTGAAAACCACTGCTTTAGAGTGAAAAAATAAAAGTGAATCCACACAAATCTTGTAAATGCTTAAAGATTTACAGCTTTGATATTTTCCTAATTTGTGTGTCTGGCTGTGATGTCATGCGTGAATGACCCAATTTTAGGTTGATTAAGGAATCACAATCAACATTCGTTAATGATGAATTCATACATAAAAAAAAACAAAAACAAACAGCACAGTATATAATTGTGATGTAAATTTCCTTTTACTTATCGAATTCAGTTTTAACCCTTTCGTTACCCACCCACATGAAACTGCCTCTGGCTCTGAGTACAAACGTCTTGTTTTCATAAGTTTTGAATTAAAATCTTCCACCAAACCTTACTCACAATTTATGTTCCTAACACTAGCTGAACGATAACTAAATTATTTTACTAAATTCTTAGTTATATTTAAAATTAATTGAAAGAAACACAGAGCATCTCAACAGAAATACAGTAACAAAAGGGTTAAATTATTTTGTCTGTCAAATATAATTCTTATTTACCCCCCGTTCCTCTGGGCTCCAGTCCCAGCATCTAGAGCTTCATCACTCCTGAAGGATGCACTCCTCCCTGAACTCCTTTCACTGCTGCCTATCTCTGGTCAGTTGCGGCCATGTAGGCCCCCAGGTAGTGGATGAGAGTATCTCGTTATCTTGTTTTTTGGTCAGACTCTTGTTTTGGATTCATCATGCATTATCTCATAGTTCTGAGGTCTCAACAACATGATTGCTTATTTTTAGAATGACATTGTAGGGTATGTGTGAGAGGCCAACACTGGTTGGTTTGAATATAAAACAGGCAGAATGTTTGGGCTGGATGTGGCCGGTTTAAATGCTAAGGCTATAAATTTCAGTTTTTGAAGAAATTATAGCTATCTATTATTATATATATATCGAGAGACAGACAGACAGACATAGACAGACAGACAGACATAGACAGACAGGCATAGATAGACAGACAGACAGACAGATAGACAGACAGACAGACAGACATAGACAGACAGACATAGACAGACAGACATAGACAGACAGACATAGATAGACACACATAGACAGAGAGGCATAGATAGACAGACATAGACAGAGAGGCATAGATAGACAGAGAGGCATAGATAGACAGACATAGATAGACAGACATAGATAGACAGACATAGAGAGACGGACATAGATAGACATAGACAGACAGACAGATAGATAGACATAGATAGATAGACAGATAGACAGACAGACAGATAGACAGATAGATAGACAGACAGACAGATAGACAGACATAGATAGACAGACATAGATAGACAGACAAAGATAGATAGACATAGATAGATAGACAGACAGGTAGACAAACAGACAGACATAGACAGACAGACATAGATAGACAGACAGACAGACAGACATAGATAGATAGACAGACAGACAGACATAGATAGATAGACAGACAGACAGACAGACAGACAGATAGATAGACAGACAGACAGACAGACAGGTAGACAGACAGGTAGACAGACAGACAGACAGACAGATAGACAGACAGACAGACAGGCAGACAGACAGGCAGATAGACAGGTAGATAGACAGGTAGATAGACAGGTAGATAGACAGGTAGATAGACAGACACACGTGTGACTTCATTTATTTAATTGTAAAGCTAAATATTTAAAAAAAATACTCGTAGATCGGACAAGAGCTTTGTGTATTGTCCTCGACAAACATAAAACATTGGAAATTCTTTTCTTTATATAAGAAAAATAATTTTTTTCCACAAGTTTCACTCAAAATACAACAGCAGAGTGTCTCTGTCAAGTTCTTCCCCCAACACACACACAAACACACACTGTAATATTGTATTAGCTGTAAAGCCACTTAAGCAACTCTGACTTATTGAGTTATATAACTTCACCGCTTGTATCCGCGTGCGAGTGCGCGTCTAGCTGGCAGAAAACGTTAGCACGCCGGGCGAAATGCGTAGCTCTGAGTTCAAATTCCGCCGAGGTCGACTTCGCCTTTCATCATTTCGGGGTCGATAAATAAAGTACCAGTTACGCACTGGGGTCGATGTAATCGACTTAATCCCTTTGTCTGTCCTTGTTTGTCCCCTCTATGTTTAGCCCCTTGTGGGCAGTAAAGAAATATATATGGTGTTTCTTGTTTGGGGACACAAACCAACATTCGCATGCACACACACACAGATACACACACACACACACAGATACACACACACATTAATAGACCCGTGTGCCAACGAAAACACACGCACTGGTATACCGACATGCCTGCAGAAAAGCTTCCACAAATACAAACAGATATCCGAATGGGTGCTAAAAAGTTCCTGACTTTAAGTGAAAAAAAATACAGGCGGATCAGTTAATTATGATTTTATTCACCATATTCCCCCTCTCAGGTCCACACACTCATTGCAGCGGTCCTTCAGTTTTTCTAAGCCCTGTTAAAGGGCTCGGAAGGTTGGGCCTTCAACCAAGCCCTTTTGCAATGCCCTGAAAAGCAGGCATTTTTCTGTACCCTCACGTGTGTGCTTGTGTGTGTGTACGCACGTATGTATGTACGTATGTATGTGTATGCATGTAGGTGTGTGTGTGTGTGTACAATAGAGAAAGGCCACCACTGAGGTCGACTTTGCCTTTCATCCTCTCGGGGGTCGATAAATTAAGTACCAGTTGCGTACTGAGGTCAATCTAATCGACTGGGCTTCCTCCCCCAAAATTTCAGGCCTTGTGCCTAGAGCCCCACCACAGAAAAAAAATACAGAAAGGCCACAACCGGAACGCTATAGTTCATGAAAACGTCTAAAACGGTTAAAGCCTTGGCAAAACTAGATCAAACAACATCACAGCTGATGGACGAGCAAACAAGTTTTATGAATGATAAAGCTATAGAAACGAATACAAAAAAGTTCAGTTAACTGGACTGACCGGTAGTTCACTAATTGGTTAATTAACGTTAGTAGTTAAATGCAATCAAGTATTTCTTTACTTACCCATATGGGAGTTCCTCCGCAGAAATATTCGAAATTGGTTTCGTTATGTTTTCCCATTGCGGAAATTGGTAACTTAAATAAATCGCATCGATCGTCTCAAAGTTTCCATGTAGTTAAAGACACGCATATATATATATGTATGAATGTGTATATTTATATACGTATATATGTAGTTATATCTTATCCGTGTGAAAAGAGTGACAGACAGAGAAGGAAATACAAAGCACGTATTATATATATAATATATATATATATATATATATATATATGTAAATATATATATGAATGAATGGATAATATATTTATATATATGTTTATATGTATGTGAAGTGTGTATATTTTACGTATATTAAATGCGTGTTAAATATTTGTGTGTATGTATATATATATTATATATATATATATATATACTGTTTTGCCTGCAGTTCGTCTTCTCACTCTGCAGAGTAATTAAATACGAGCTGCTGACTAATTAATAAACTTTGCCAATGTTTAAATACTACTATACCTATACTACCACTACTACTACTACTTCTAATAATAATATTAATTGACGGTGATAAGAAAATTTGACAGATAAATTAAAGAAAGTCTAAACGAAATAAAACCGGAAAGACAATTAAGTAGACTCGTAAGGTTTAACTTGTTCAGGCCTATAAAAATCAAGGCGAGGTTTTTGTCCCTCTCTTAATATTCTGCTCTCTCTTTCTGACCGGTTTTTGATTTTTTTTTTCTCTCTCTTCCTTTTCTCTTAGTTACGGCCGGACAATTATCTAACCGCCCACGTTATGCATCTAGAATAAGTTTAGTTTGTCGATAAATTTTTGCAAGTCATGGTAACTAAGTATATAATACATATATATATATAACAAGAGCACTCGGAGAGGGTAAACCTCTGTCAAGGTAACACCAACGTCGTCTCAACGATTAACCGGAGATGGTTTTTAAAAAGAGAAAATCTGAAATAAAAACGAGGCGAGCTGACAGAATCGTTAGCACGCCGGGCGAAATACTTAGCGGTATTTTGTCCGCCGTTACGTTCTGAGTTCAAATT
This sequence comes from Octopus sinensis, assembly GCF_006345805.1. NCBI lineage: Eukaryota > Metazoa > Mollusca > Cephalopoda > Octopoda > Octopodidae > Octopus > Octopus sinensis. The sequence goes on from NC_043014.1 coordinate 6,315,952, forward strand.
CTGCCGAGGTCGACTTTGCCTTTCATCCTTTCGGGGTCGATAAATTAAGTACCAGTTAAGCACTGGGGTCGATATAATAGACTTAATCCTTGTCTGTCCTTGTTTGTCCTCTCTGTGTTTAGCCCCTTGTGGGCAATAAGAAATAGGTATTTTGTCTGCCGTTACGTTCTGAGTTCAAATTCCACCGAGGTCAACTTTGCCTTTCATCCTTTCGGGGTCGATAAATTAAGTACCAGTTAAGCACTGGGGTCGATATAATAGACTTAATCCTTGTCTGTCCTTGTTTGTCCTCTCTGTGTTTAGCCCCTTGTGGGCAATAAAGAAATAGGTATTTTGTCTGCCGTTACGTTCTGAGTTCAAATTCCACCGAGGTCAACTTTGCCTTTCATCCTTTCGGGGTCTATTAAATAAGTACCAGTTACGCACTGGAGTCGATGTAATCGACTTAATCCCTTTATCTGTCCTTGTTTGTCCTCTCTGTGTTTAGCCCCTTGTGGGCAATAAAGAAATAGGTATTTCGTCTGCCGTTACGTTCTGAGTTCAAATTCCGCCGAGGTCAACTTTGCCTTTCATCCTTTCGGGATCGATAAATTAAGTACCAGTTAAGCACTGGGGTCGATATAATCGACTTAATCCCTTTATCTGTCCTTGTTTGTCCTCTCTGTGTTTAGCCCCTTGTGGGCAACAAAGAAATAGGTATTTTGTCTGCCGTTACGTTCTGAGTTCAAATTCCACCGAGGTCAACTTTGCCTTTCATCCTTTCGGGATCGATTAAATTAGTACCAGTTACGCACTGAGGTCGATGTAATCGACTTAATCCTTTGTCTGTCCTTGTTGGTCCTCTCTGTGTTTAGCCCCTTGTGGGCAGTAAAGAAATAGGTATTTTGTCTGCCGTTACGTTCTGAGTTCAAATTCCGCCGGGGTCGACTTTGCCTTTCATCCTTTAGGGAGTCGATAAATTAAGTATCATTTACGCACTGGGATCGATGTAATTGACTTAATCCCTTTGTTTGTCCTTGTTTGTTCCCTCTATGTTTAGCCCCTTGTGGGTAGTATTGAAATAAGAAACGTAAGCACGCCGGGCAACAGTCTTTACGTTCTGAGTTCAAATTTCGCCGAGGTCTACTTTTCCTTTCATCCTTTCGGAATCGATAAATTGAGTACCAGTTGCGCACTGGGGATCGATCTAATCGATTGTGCCCCCACTCCCCAAAAATTTCGAGCCTTGTGCCTGGAGTGGAAAAGAATATTTGAAATAAACTCGACTGCTCACACAAACGAGAATACTAAAAATGAACCCGACCGCTCTCAAAAATTAGGTAAAAAAAAGGGGAAAATAATCCAGAATCCTTGTCTGGTACCGGATCGATCCCAAAGCTGATCAGTCCGTGCCAGTCACGTCCGAATGCATCTAGCGATTCTTGAGAATATCTCGTCCACGGACAAACAAATACGACTGAAAACAATACCACCGCCTTATGTCAGCGATTTATATTTAAAAAAACTGTTATAGCGGAGAAGGTTACTCACGATATAGTGGAGGCGCAATGGCCCAGTGGTTAGGGCAGCGGACCCGCGGTCATAGGATCGCGGTTTCGATTCCCAGACCGGGCGTTGTGAGTGTTTATTGAGCGAAAAAACACCTAAAAAGCTCCACGAGGCTCCGGCAGGGATGGTGGTGATCCCTGCTGTACTCTTTCACCACAACTTTCTCTCACTCTTACTTCCTGTTTCTGTTGTACCTGTATTTCAAAGGGCCGGCCTTGTCACTCTCTGTGTCACGCTGAATATCCCCGAGAACTACGTTAAGGGTGCACGTGTCTGTGGAGTGCTCAGCCACTTACACGTTAATTTCACGAGCAGGCTGTTCCGTTGATCGGATCAACCGGAACCCTCGTCGACGCAACCGACGGAGTGCTTCCATCCATACTCACGATATGTAATTCTGAAAGGAGAATCGTTATGAAGACGTGAGAACAACATTGTTTTCATTGTTTTCTTAGAGATTGAAGCATTCGATATAAAATCCTGCTTCACATTCTGACCCAAATTCAGTAACTTTAAGAAAGGAAAAAAATCGATTAAGTTGACCTCAGTGTTCGACTGATTCTTATTTATTCTACCGACTCCCAAATGTAGAGTCGACCTGGCGTGCTTACGTTTCTTATTTCTTTATTGCCCACAAGGGGCTAAACACAGAGAGGACAAACAAGGACAGACAAAGGGATTAAGTCAATTACATCGATCCCAGTGCGTAAATGATACTTAATTTATCGACCCCTAAAGGATGAAAGGCAAAGTCGACCCCGGCGGAATTTGAACTCAGAACGTAACGGCAGACGAAATACCTATTTCTTTATTGCCCACAAGGGGCTAAACATAGAGGGGACAAACAAGGACAGACAAACGGATTAAGTCGATTACACCGACTCCAGTGCGTAACTGGTCCTTAATCTATCGACCCCGAAAGGACTAGTGGTGGATCGTAGATAAAATTAGTTGGAGTGTTGCTTCAGAAATTTTTTAGCCGTTGTTTTAATATTGTGTAAAAAGGAAGCAAACATATGAAAAGATAATTATGTTGAAGAAATTTATTTATTTTATACTAGCAGTATCGCCCGGCGTTGCTCAGGTTTGTAAGGGAAATAACTATAAAGCATTTTTAGAGAGTTATAGCCAAAAAATAGCAAAAGAATGGAAAAAAATGATGGTAAATTTTTGTTTGAGTTAAAAAAGGTGGAGTTGCGTCCCCTAGACAGTTTGTGTTTTGTGTTTCTGATTCTCGACCCCATGTCGAATTTATCGATTTTTTTCAGAACTGGGGGAACTTTTCAAAATTTTCTCTGCGTTAGTTTTGAATTATGACATTGGGCTATGTGTGTGTCAAGTTTCATCATAATCGGTTGAAAGCCGTGGTCAGGGTGAGGGTACAAGCAAACAGACACACAGAAACACGCACAGACAAACTGCCGTTTATATAGAGAGAGATATTACATGTTTTTAATGTCCTGCTTCGAATAAGGAGGTGTTTAGCAGCTATTTCATAACATTGAATGTTTTAAACATTGGTCGATATGTTATCTGTCTTTTTCCGAAAGCCTGCCTTTTTTTTTAAACCGTTCCACTTGTGACCATCCTATCGCTTTTTAGCATAATTAGTTTAGTGCCCTTCTCTCACACACGCACCCCCGGGATTTTGTTTTAAATGGTGTATAATTTTGCATGCTCTGTTCCAGCGGGCCCCACTCGTTTTTGTGCCACGGACCAGTTTCATACAAGTCAATTATTCCACGGAGCGAAGGTTCTCGCCCATAATAAAACACAAAGTCCATAAAACACGATTTGATTATCTTTATATATAAAACTGAAGTTGTGTGTGTGAGAGTCTGTCTCCTCCGATTTAGATTCCTAACTACTCCCACATTTGCGGTGCAGTTTAACCAAAAGCGGGTATCTTATAGACGTGATTCATATCGAGCCCTTCTGGGTATTAGCGTGCGTCTATGATGAGTCTACGATTATAAAAAATTTACCATCACTTTTTCGCATTTTTTGCTCGGTTTATATAAGGGAAGTAACTCTCTAAAAATGCTTAAATAGTTATTTCCCTTACAAACCCGAGCAACGCCGGGCGATACTGCTAGTTACATATACAGAACAGACATATGTAACGTATCTGCACTAAGTGGTCCTGCGCAGAATCGTTGCCTTTCATGCTTTTGGTATCGGTTAAATGTAAACCTCCTCCAGCACTTTCTAACTTGTAGCAGAATCGTTAGCGCATCGGACAGAATGCTAAGAAGCATTTCTTTCGACTTTGTGCAGTGAATTCAAATTCTGCATTTCATCCTTTTGAGGTCAATTAAATGTGAACCTTCTCCAGCGCTCTCTGATTTGTTCTGTTGTCTTCATTGAGAGGTATAACGGTATAACTTCCTCCGCTTAATATTATCTAGTATCGTCGTTCTCCTTCTCGGTCCTCTCCCTGTATTATCCCCTCTCTCACTGTGCGCAGAAACCTCTTCGGCCTCATATGTCCGATCCACCTTGCTTTCCTTCTTCAGATGGTATCTACCAAGCATCGTTTCTCTCCGTCAAGAAGATCGGTGTTAGTAGTCAGGATAGTTGTAAAATGGTGTTTTGGAGACAAATGGAGAAGATCTGCTGGACGTGACACGCAGGACCGGCTCACGAATTTTTTTCCCACGAGAGTTCCGGACTCCAGTTATGAACTCATTTGCATACAGCCAATCAGAGCTCAACTATCAAACGAGTGTCCTCCTATTCACGAAAATACTCTGGTTGAGTTCAATGGAAAATGTGTGTTATAGCAAAATTCAACTGTTCTAAACGGGTTAATAGGGGTAACAAATGTGAAATTTAGTGTATAAAGTGAATGGAGAGCTGCTCACCGATGATGCCCGCAAGTGTTACCAATTTGCGTAATTTATTAGAAAATCT
>NC_043014.1:6325412-6337912 GCF_006345805.1 Octopus sinensis
ACTACCCACCTCTCTTCCCCTCTTTCCCTGCTTCTTTCTCCACCCCCTCTTTTCCTACGGGAGGGAAAGAAGAAGAAGAAGAAGAAGAAGAAGAAGAAGAAGAAGAAGAAGAAGAAGAAGAAGAAGAAGAAGAAGAAGAAGAAGAAGAAGAGAAGAAAAACAACATATATCAAGCTGAGTAAAAAGTAAGAAACATTTTGAAACATGAAATTCATCACAATATATTTCAACAATGAGGAAATTTTACCATTACATTCGACACGTTTTTGCCAATGAGTTACAAGTTTGTTTATTCCGGTAACATAAAAATCTTGAGTTCTGGAGCTGCTGAGTTCTTTGGACGCACTTTCGGCATCTGTTTGATTTTTGAACTCCTTCTCTCGAAGGAAACCATCAAGGTGCTTGAAAAAGTGGTAATCGCTAAGAGAAAAGTCTGGGGAATAAGCTGGCTTGAAAGCTTCGTAGCCAAGTTCCTTCGGCTTCTGGAGCGTCAGTAGTGAAACGTGTGGTCAAGCATTGTCATGAAGGATGATTGGCCCTCTTCTGTTGACCAGTCTCGGACGGAGGAGTAGCAGTTTTTCGTTCATTTTGGCAATTTAAGTACACCATGAAACGGTCGCCATAATCTTCGTTTTGAAAAGCTCGGGCTTAGGAAAGGTTTCCGGTGCTCCGTTTTGTTCCAACCACTACGAAGAACGTTTATTATTATTATTATTATTATTATTATTATTATTATTATTATTATTATTATTGTACAGAATCCACTTTTCATCACAAGTTACAATACAGTCGAGAAATGGATCGGTCTCGTTACGGAGAAGCGACGAGCAAATTTCATATCTGCACATTTTCTGATTTTCATTTGTCGAGCTGTTTTGATTTTTCGATCGCATACAAATGGTTGCAGGCAATTTTCTGGCTAACTTGAAATTCTTTTGCCAATTCTCGAGTGGTTTTACGTGGCTCTTTCTCAATGACGGTCTTTGATTGATCAATATCGATGACAGATGGGCGTCCAATACGCTTACGATCTTCAAGGGGCAGGTCTCCACTGCGAAATCGTTTAAACCATTTTCGAGCTGACCACTCACTGGTCATTTCCTCACCAAACGTTTCGTTGATATCACGAGCAGTTTCAACTGCTTTCGTCCTTTTTTGAAGTTGAATAGCAAAATTGCTCGAATATCGCGCTTTAACAGTTCCCTTTCAGATGATTGTAACAACGGAAAAAAATATCTATGTTAATTTATAGATGTATTTGGGCAAGACTATGTCTGTGTTATCAGGGAATTGCAAAAAAATTGTTAAAAAGAATTCGAAACTCTGCAAAAATCCGGTACATATTCTTTATGGTCCAAAACGTTGCTTACTTTTTACTCAGCCTGATATATATATATATATATATATATATATATATATATAATATATTATATATATATATATATATATATATATATATGTATGTATGTATTGTTGTATAGATATGTATACTGTATATGTATATATATATATATGGCTGAGTGGTTAGAGCGTCGAGCTTACGATCATGAGGTTTGGAGCTCGAATCCCGGACCGGGCTGGGTGTTGTGTTCTTGAGCAAGGCACTTTATTTCACGTTGCTCCAGTTCACTCAGCTGTGGAAATGAGTTGCGACGTCACTGGTGCCAAGCTGTATCGACCTTTGTCTTTCCCTTGGATAGCACTGTTGCGTGGAGAGGGGAGGCTGGTATGCATGGGCGACTGCTGGTCTTCCATAACAACCTTGCCCGGACTTGTGTCTAGGAGGGTAACTTTCTAGGTGCAATCCCATGGTCATTCATGACCGAAGGGGCTCTTTACCCTTTATATACATAACTATATATATAATATATATATATATAGATATTATATAATATATATATATATATATATTATACATAGTGGTCGTATACTGTCAACTCAATGTGACAGTCCCGTAAGGGAATTACACCACCGCCATTTAGCCCTAGGAAACATCGGCGTCTCCTGGCGGCTTTGACACATTTTCTGTGTCCTTATATTTGCAAAGGGAAGGCATTCACCCCCGCCAGATGGGACTAAGCACCTGAAGACATATGTTTCCGAGTCTATTGCTCGTCGTCAGTTCAGGGTAGCCAGTCTCACTTGCTGAGCTGACTGCAACCTCTCTTCAAATATATCCTATTTTCAGTAAAATTTATTTACTGATAACCGAAATTAGAAATATTGAATTTCCAAATGTCTCAGAGAGACATAAGCGGTGGCGGAGCGATATAGTGGTCGTATACTGTCTCTCTGAGACATTTAGAAATTCAATATATATATATATATATACACACACAAAGTATGTGGGTTTAGTTCACAGGTGATCTGAACGATTAGGTACGCTGGGTAAGTGGTGTAACGGATTACTAGGGCTCCAAGGTAATAGCCAAGACGTTAGTTATGGAACCATTGCAGATTTCCAATACAGCGGATATATAATTGTTAAACAGGACGGCAAACATTAAGGCAAATATCTCAAGTCGTATACAATATTATTATTGGAAAAAACTCAGTCTTACAGCTGACCATAGTTTAGCAACGACAGTTTAATGTCCTTTTCATCTGTATCGACTCCTTACACCAGATATAAGTAACCATCTGCTTTTTCGATCTCTTATCCATTCATTGTTAATAGGTGGCGTATGCGATGTCGTTGTGAAAGATCGTATGAAGTTTTTGTTTAAAAAGGACTTGTTTTTTTCATGATGTGTAAGTGAATATTTTTTCTTTATTTAGGCGACATGTCCAACAACAATTCTCTGTTCTTTGTTTTCTGTAACAGTTCCACTTTCTAACGTTTAATGCCTCTTTCTTCCGACCAGTTCGCCAAGCCCTTCTTCCGCTACTTCTTTTCCTTTCTGTCTTTCCGGTTACCGCTAAATTCTCCAGGCCCTCTTTCTTCAGCACACAACCAAGAGATCTCAGTTTCTTGTTTACCGCAGCCTGGGCCATCACTTCTTCCTTGGATACATACAGTGTCTGTCCAAGTAAATATAAAACAACAAAGAAATTTTGGCTGGTGGGCGATCCAGTATTTTATTAAATAGGTTAAGCTGCGCCTCTATCAAAGATATATGACTTGCTATTTATTATATACTAAAGGCAAACAGGCGGCGAGCTGGCAGAAGCGTTAGCACGCCGGGCGAAATGCGTAGCCGTATTTCGTCTGCCGTTACGTTCTGAGTTCAAATTCTGCCGAGGTCGACTTTGCCTTTCATCCTTTCGGGGTCGGTTAAATAAGTACCAGTTACGCACTGGGGTCGATGTAATCGACTTAATCCCTTTGTCTGTCCTTGTTTGTCCCCTCTATGTTTAGCCCCTTGTGGGCAGTAAAGAAATATATATACTAAAGGCAAAACTATTTCGTATATATTAAACGCAGAATGTGTGTTCATAAGATTCATTTGATAGGTCGAGCAGATCGTGTGATAGGCAATTGAATTAGATTGTAAAGCAGGAGGGAAATGGGTTAAATCAGAACAGGATTTAAAGAAAAATAAATACAACAAAGAAATTGTATAAATATGTGCGAGAATTTGATAAACACGATGAAAGGCCTGGAAATAAATCAGGGCATACAAGTGAAATAGAGTGTGACGGAGATCAGAAGTTTCAAACAATGGAAAGGAGGGGAGAAAAAGAGTTTTAATTGAAGGTGAATATTAAGACAAATACGAAAAAGAAATTTAATGCGCAATCCACGCATTCATGCACATAATACTATAATTAACATACCTGGTACATAGGTACATATATGAGAATTTTCGAGCGTAAAGCTAAGGAAACAATAGGATCAACACGACTCAGTTATCGTATGACCTTATTCAACATAGATATACTAGGGTTTTTCAATGATTGTCAAATTCGAACAGTCGGTCAGCAGCGACGCCTGCTGGGTTCGGCTACACCACATTGATAAGGGGCAACCACCGCGAAACTAGTCTGTGGATGCCAGACCAGCAAGGGGAAGCTGCTGACCTCCCCTGTTCGAAGGTTATAATGGACACAGGTTTGTGTGTCACATAGCTAGCTAGAGGCGATGGCCCCTTGGAGCTAATCAACGGAAGCGTTCGTCCTAATTTTCTGGACTGCCATATTAGCTTGGCGATAACTATTAATATCCAGTACCGCTGCCGTAGTCTCCTTTAGAGAGATTTAGAAATAGTGGTATCTCTCTCTCTCTCTCTCTCTCTCTTTATATATATATATATTTAGTTATATATATATATATATATTATATATATATATATATATATATTATATATATATATATATATTATATATATATATATATATATGTATATATATGTATATATGTATATATATGTATATATATATGTGTGTGTGTGTATACACATACATACATACATACATACATACATAGACATTCGGGCACACACTGTATTCAAAAATTTCTGGATTACAGTATTAATTTTAATATTTGGTATTGTTATTAACTATTCATCCTCTCTTAATATGTGTCGTTAAAAACCAATGACGCAAAATACTTTTCCCACGCAAGAATTTCAATGCCTGTACGAACCAGATAGTCGACTCGACAAGGACGTCTCTTCAAATATGTGAGGAGAATGACCCATATACATACGATAGATGTTCCCAGTGTTCTAGGACAGGTCTTTTAAAAGGATAACAAGCTTTGATATTTAAGAGGCAGAAGAAAACAACAGGGCTTGATTAACCATAAAACAGAACGCCCCTTATTGGCAGTGTCTAGGGAAAAAGAAACAACAGAATTTTTTGTCAAGTGTAAATATTACAGATTGGAATTCCGCTAGCAGAAGACAGATGTACAAAAGGTGTGTGTGTGTGTGTGTGTGTGTGTGTGTGTGTCGCTTTTCTGAATTATTTATCTTAGTTTCAGAAATACTAAATTTCTAAATCTCTCGTAGAGACATGTACGGTGGTGGGGCGATAGAATGGTTGTATACTGTCAATTTAACGTGACAGTAAGGGATTACATCACCGCTGTTTAGCCCTAGGAAGCATCGACAGTATACAACCATTCTATCTTAGTTTATTTTTGTTTAAATAATATGAATAACCATATTTGCTGGCATATAAAATGTGCTTCTTTTATATTTAAATGTATCAAAAAATATTTCGATTTTGGATTTGGTTTGCAAGATTCTTTATATGAGTTCGTGTGTTGAAGCATATTTTGTTGTGTCATGGGAGAGTCATTTTCTTTTTGTGCCTTATAATTTAACACACTCACCGGTAAAATTTCCACTTATTTCATATTTTTATTCTCCTAAAATTTTCGTTGCGTCTTGCAACCTTTTCAATAGTCTTGACTCTCAGACTATTGAGAAGATTGCAAGACGCAACGAAAATTTTAGGAGATAAAAATATGAAATAAGTGGAAATTTTACCGGTGAGTGTAAATGACTCTCCCCAGACACAACAGAATATGTATAAAAAAATGTTTGTGTCTAATGCAACCGTATGTGTGTGTGTATATATATGTGTGTGTATATGAGTGTGTGTATGTGTGAGTGAGTGTATGTGTATACTTGTGTGTGTGTGTGTGAGTGTGTGCGTGTATATTTGTGAGTGTGTGTGCATGTGTGTATATTTGTGTGTGTGTATGTATTTGTGTGTGAGTGCAGAGGTGAATGTGCGTGTGTGTATGTGTTCGCGTGGCTGTGTCTGTGTGTCTATGTGAATGTTTGTGTGTGAGTGAGAACTTGTGTTAAGGGTGGATGGCTGGATAATTAAAACTATTGCTCTCACAATCAAACGGTTTAATTATATTGGGTTGGTGCATAATTACTGCGGCTTTTTTTCAACAAATTTCATTCAACAAAAACAATAACAATATTTAACAAAAACATCTTTAAATTATTTATTCCGGAGCATATTCACCATCTACCTCAATTACTGCTTCCCATTTGCTTGGCAGACAGTCAGACCATCATTTAAAGATGTTTTGGTTAAATATTGTTATTACTCTCTTTACTCTTTTACTTGTTTCAGTCATTTGACTGCGGCCATGCTGGAGCACCGCCTTTAGTCGAGCAACTCGACCCCGGGACTTATTCTTTTTGTAAGCCCAGTACTTATTCCATCGGTCTCTTTTGCCGAACCGCTAAGTGACGGGGACGTAAACACACCCGCATCGGTTGTCAAGCAATGCTAGGGGGACAAACACAGACACACAAACACACACACATACATATATATATATATATATATATACGACAGGCTTCTTTCAGTTTCCGTCTACCAAATCCACTCACAAGGCATTGGTCGGCCCGGGGCTATAGCAGAAGACACTTGCCCAAGGTGCCACGCAGTGGGACTGAACCCGGAACCATGTGGTTGGTTAGCAAGCTACTTACCACACAGCCACTCGCTTGTGTGGAATAAAATTTTCACCAACCCAATATAATTTAATTCCTAGACCAGTTGGTATGATGTGCCCTTGAGCAAGGTACTCGTTTCACGTCGCTGCAGTCCATTCAAATGAAAATGGGGACCTGCATATTGTTCGTGCAGCTCCCATTTCCTCTCGCATATCACTTCTCGCCCATTCTCGCCCTTTCTCGCCCTTTCTCGACGCTTCTTTTCCACTTCAATCTCGGCCGAACCCAGTTGTCACGTACTTTGAATCGGTTCTTGTTGGGATGGGCAGAAGTAGAGAATATTAGTGTCGGTTCATGTGCACCCATTTAAGGCGGCGAGCTGGCAGAAACGTTAGCGTGCCGGGCGAAATGCTTAGCGGTATTTCGTCTGCCGCACATGTGTTCGTGAAGTAAGAATTGCTGTTTCGTGGTGTTAATATTGTTAACAACTGTTGTTTCTTGTTAAACTGTTGAATAACTTAACTGTTGGAGTTTTCAATTGAAAACACTTAGTGCTTGTGGTAGCCCGCGTTGTTCATTCCCCCTTTGGGGGGAAGAATGTCGTCTAGCATGGAGCCTACCGTTGGAGCAGAAATACTTGTTTCTCCTGTTGAGAGGAGGAAATACATGTCCGGCGAGGAGCCAACTACAGACAAGGAAATAGGGGTTCCCCCGCTACAAGAAGGAATAGCAGAGAGGATAATATATTTGATATTTTTGGAGATGTGTCTGAGAGCTCGTCAGAACTTTCACCAGAAGAGTTTCCGACTTTGCCAGAGAACAAAGGCATTGTGTCGAAGAGAATAATTGATGTGCCTAGCATCCAGATAGAACCAAAAAATGGAAAAAAAAGTTTTGCGTTGGCTGCTGGGGGTGGAACCCAGATACTGTCGACGAATAAAAGCGAAATTATGAAATACAGCAAAATGATGGAAATAAATGACAACAGTGTGAAAATTGAACCTCCGCAAAAGTTATTACAGGAAGAAAAGCAAAAAACAATAATTTTCAAAACATATTGTCTACAAAATAGAAAAATTGAAAGAATGTCAGAAGAGAAAATAGAAAAGTGCTTAAAGCCAATATTGGGCGACGTAGTATTTCTGAGAAGAGGAAAAAAATTCGGAACGGTGGAAGTAAGGTTCACCAATAAAGAAATAGCACACAAGAACTCAGTGGAAACGTTGAAAACGAACGACGTGGAGTTAATACCCTATTATATGGGGATGAGGACGTCGCGAATAAAAATTACAAGGGTCCCGCCAGAGGTCGAACCTATGTGGTTGTTGGCGGCAGTCCTAATCAAAGAGGTAGAAAAAATTACTCTCCTCCAGGCTACCGCTACGGAAAACCCACGCTGGGATGGTAAAACAATTAATCTTCTCATTCAAGCGGACCCTAAAATAATTCAAACAATTCCTGAGACAATTGAGGTAGGGGAGGAGAACCTCGTGGTGTTTGTTGAGGGCCGAAAACCTCGATGTTTTTTATGTGGTCAATTAGGCCACATTCGAAGGAACTGCAAGGAAAATGAAGAAGAGGAGGAAGAGGAGAAAAAAGACAAAGAGGAAGAAGATAAAGAAGAAACAGATGAGAAAAAAACAACAAACAAAAGAAAAATACAACCAGCAACCCAGCCGAGAGCGGCGACTACTACAGAACAACGACCAAAAAGACTGCCAGAAGAGAAAAAGAAGAAAAAGGCATAATAGCCGTATACACTAAAGATACTGAGCTCATGAGAGACATTCAACTCATAAAGACTGTAAAAAAAATTGATAACCTTTCAGAGGAATTTATCAATTACGACATATATGAAGTCTCAAATAAGACTTATAGAATTCTACAAAATAAGTACAGAAAGACTGTATCTTCATTGAGATTAGATTTTAACAAGTCGATATTTCATGGATTACCAGCTCCGATCCCGCGAGAAAAGGAAAAGGTGGAGATTCCCCCTCCACCTGATAATTCTGTGTCGGTGGTGAGACGGGATTTTGACAAATCTATTTCCCAAGACCGTCCACCTCCGACCCTGGATAAAAAAAAGGTGGAGGGTCCCCCTCCACCGGACAATCCTAATTAAACAGGTAAGTGATGGCTATTCACATTGGTTGTTTAAATGTTCATGGCCTGTTGTCAAGCTGGAAGCAAGGACGCTTTCTGAATGACATCAGGTCGAGAAATTTGGATGTAATTGTTGCAACGGAAACCCGGGTGAAGGGGCCAAGAGATCTGCTCCCCCTCCTGAACGGCTACGAGAAATACGTTTCTCCGAGTCGGGCGGGAGGTGGGGGTGGGGTGTTGGTCCTACTAAAAAGAAACCGGGTAGCCGAGAAAAAGTTGGTTTTTTCTGACCCAGAAGGCAGGCTGGTCGTTCTCGACTTGACATTCAGTTGTGGCAAGACAATCAGGCTGGTCGCTATTTATGCACCAAACATTATTGGCCCGCAAACTGAATATTTTCGTGGCCTAGGAAAGTTCCTAGCCACGTCGCATTCACTAGTAGTGTTAGGAGACTCTAATACAATATGTGCAGCACACACAGATTGTGTTGGCTCAAACTCGAACATGAACAGAAAATGTAACACAGGCTTTCGGGATCTGCTAAGTCAATTTCAGCTAGCAGATCCATATAGGTTGGAGCACCCGAACACTCCACAGTGGACGTGGTCAAATAGTGACGGGTCTACCAGAACATATCTAGATAGGATTTTAATTAGAGAAAAAGATAAGTCCATAGTTGAGTGTCCACAGTTTTTTCTAGTCAGCTACAGTGACCACAAGATGGTTACCTGTAAACTGACGGTAGATAAGTTGCATAGACAGGGATCTGGCTACTGGAAACTCAATACGTCCCTTTTGGCGATTGAGGAGTACAGAAAGCGGATCAAGATGTTAATACAGAGGGCATTAACAGGTACCATCATTAATAACAAATGGTGGTACGCCCTAAAAAGAGCCATCAAATATGAGTCTATTAGGTTTAGCATAAGTTTAGCTAAGAAGGGACGTAAAATAGGAGATGGTCTAGTTAAGGAACTAGAAGAAGCCTGGAGGACTGGTAATACAGACCAAGCGAGGGTGAAAAGACTGGAGTTAAACCAGCATCTTGAAGCCCACCACATGGGAAGTATTACCAGAGCTAAGTTACGTGCAATGGGAAGTGAAGGAATCAAAGCCGCTGGATGGGCCCGAGTGGTGGAAGCTCGGCAAGGAAATAGTTCCTCTATTCGGTCTTTGACGAATCAAAATGGTGTCTTGATAAACGAACCCGAGAAAATGTGTGAGGTCTTTCGGGAGTACTTCGCCCAGCTGTTCGGGGGTGACGGCGGTCCTGGTGGTGGGAGAGCCCTCGAGGACTTTCTTACCGGGCTGCCGTGCCTCTCGGGGTCGATGCGGAGTCTTGCGAAGGGCCAATCACACTTGAGGAGGTGATGGAGGCTTTGGCCGATTGTAAAGCGGGTAAGTCACCGGGACTTGATGGTCTTCCGTACGAGCTGTATAAATGTATGCCAGACTTGTTCGGGCAACTACTGACTGACGTGTACGCGAACTGGAAACAGAATGGGTTTATTCCCAGATCTGTGCGCCGGGGAGTAGTGACGTTGGTCAGAAAGGACCCGGACAAGGGGGACGTTCTAGAGAATTTCAGGCCCATCACTCTGTTAAACGCAGAAGTGAAGATTTTGGCCAAGGTTCTAGCAAAAAGGTTGGCGCGTGTCGCGAATGGTATAGTCGGGGAGGCACAGACATGTGCCATCCCAGGCAGAACCATTCAGGATACCCTCCATCTTATTCGCTATACCATAGAGAGGTTTGGTAATAAATCTGGCAAAGGTGGGGCATTGGTGCATTTGGACCAGTCTAAAGCTTTTGATAGGGTTGACCATCGATACCTAGCGACTGTACTTGCGCGGTTTGGCCTGGCCTTGGCTTCCTCAGGTGGTTTATCGCTTTGTACCACAACATTGACTCGATAGTTCGGGTGAACGGTTTCCTTTCGAAGCCGTTCTGCATCAGACGCTCGGTTCGTCAAGGATGTCCGCTTTCACCACTTTTGTATGTGATGGCTCTCGAGCCATTACTGCAAAGGTTGAGTGGCATCCCGAGAGAACCAGGACTAGAGGAGTTTGTTACGGCTTTCGCGGATGATATCACTATCAGTGTAACCAACCACAGTGGTACGCCTACGTGAAGTAGGTAAGACTATTGAGGCTTACGAGGAGGTAGCAGGAGCAAAGATTAACCGGGAAAAGTCGGTCGGCTTGCAGCTCGGCACCTGGGTTGGCAAGTCGATGCCTTCAGACAGTGTTGTTAGGCGCTGGACGGAGGGACCGGTTAAGTTGCTGGGAGTCTGGTTTGGACCAGGCCTCCAGATAGAGAAGAACTGGACGGAGGTATTGAGCAGGGTGGCTGCAGTAGTCAAGACTTGGTCTTGGCGGTGGCTATCCCTGAAAGGGAGGGCGGAAGTGGCCAATGTGTTTATCGCATCGGTCATTACCTACCGCCTGACTGTCGTGCCCTGTCCGGATCCGTGGTTGATCAGGTTGGAGAGACAGCTCTTTCGCTTTTTGTGGAAGGGCAGGTCGCCACTTGTGAAACGCTCTGTCTGCTGTCAAAAGCCTTTAAATGGAGGTTTAGGGATGCCTTGGTTAATGATGCGCAGACATGCGTTGAGGTTGAGGCACTTCTGGATTCTCCTGGATAGTGAACGGGTGTGGTCTCCGCTGGCCAGACAAATGTTCCCTGAGTTCAAGAGTTTTTGCGAACAGGAAGCCTGGTGTTCTCGTAGACCGAGGTCGAGTGAGTGGCATAAAGAGTGCCGTAAGGCCCTCTTGCTGTTCCGGCGCTCGGGCAACGCCAGCGGTGGGGGTTCCACACGGATTTTATATAGTGGGTTGGTAGAGTCTGAATGCGACGATGGCCTGGGGTCGACTCTAGGTCTCGGATTTATTCAACTGGACAGCTTGTTTCATCGTACATTCGGGTTGAGAACGTTGGACAACTTCCAAAAGTCCTTAACCTGGCAATGCTACAGAGGTGCCTTGCCCGTTTGGGATAAGCTCGCAAGACATGGTAAACGTCAGTCGCCGACCTGTCCAAGATGCGGTGGGGACAGGGAAACCGTCCCTCACGCTATTGTTCAGTGTCCGGAGATAACTGAAATGTGGGCTTATGCTGAACATCTGTTGTCCGGCGAAGGAAGAGTACGGCTGTCGACTGAGTCAATTATAAAAATTGACCCACCGGGAGTTCTAACGAACGAAGGTAAGAATTGTTTTCTCACGGTTGTAGCAATAGCAAAAGAGGCTGTATGGAATACTAGGATAAAAGGAATTAAGACAGGCAACTTTATCTCTGGTGACAATTTACGATCCTTTTTTTCTTTTCATTTGAAAAGGAAACTGTGGCTGGAGAAGAGGTGTCTGTCAGAGTGTACGTTCCAAAAGAGATGGAAGTATGTTGCACGAGTGTTGTGCGTGCAAGGAACCGTGTGAATAGACGAGGAAAAAAAAAAAAAGAAAAGGAAAAATAAAAAGGTATCAGCGGTAGATCGGGGCTTGTGGGATCGGAGCGTAACTTGATCATCGCTTCATTTGTATTGTTTTTGTACTGTGTATTCCATTCGATTTTTATGTATTGTATTTTATTTTTGATGTCACATTTATGTAAAATCATATCGATTCACTGATCCCATCAGTTGTACTGTCCATATCTATGTTTGGCCCCCGGTGGGCAATAAAGAAATTGGTATTTCGACTGGCGCAACGTTGTGAGTTCAAATTCCGCTGAGGTCGACTTTGCCTTTCATCCTTTCGGGGGTCGATAAATTAAGTACCAGTTACGCACTGGGGTCGATGTAATCGACTTAATACCTATGTCTGTCCTTGTTTGTCCCCTCTATGTTTAGCCCCTTGTGGGTAATAAAGAAATAGGTTCATGTGCACCCTTATCAGGGGAGAGAGAGAGAGAGAGAGAGAGAGACAGACAGACAGAGAAGTGAGGTAGATAGAAAATAGCGTAAAATCAGGAAGAAATCAGAGCATCACCGCTGAACAATATGGAACAACGAAACGATTGTTAGCCTGT
>NC_043014.1:6340412-6350412 GCF_006345805.1 Octopus sinensis
TTTGATCGGGATGGACTACACGACCAGAAGAAAATTCTAACTGGGCCCCACCTGCAAGGTCATGTGCTGTTTATCTTGATATGAGATCACCATGTCGCGCACATATGGTTGTGATGCATGTGCCTGGTGTGCCCTTATCAGACGGGTAGTCATGATGGGTATACTGGGCTTCGTATATTTTACCCCAGTGTCACTTTGATGGCATGCACTGCTCTCCCGCTCAATAATAATAATAATAATAATAATAATAATAATAATAATAATTTTTATTTACCATCAGGGCAATGAATAGTGGACAATACAAAGACAAACGTAATGTTTGGGGATTTAGATAGAATTAAACGATTTATAAAAAAGAAAGTAAATATGGTATGCAGTACTAACATCATGATGATGATGATGATGATGATGATGATGATGATGATGATGACGAGACGACGACGACGTCGATGATGTTGATGCAAATCTCTTGACAAAGAACTTCTAGAGTAACCAAGGAACCGCATCCATCCCGCTCCACTCAGCTCATCCGGAACACCACGGCAAGCCCCCCCTCTCCCCCTCTCTCTTCTGTGATATTGAACTTCGAAGCATACGTTTACATTGAGTCACCCATTCATCTGTTCCTTTGCCACTAGACTCATCCAACTGCTTATAAAATTTACTACAGGGGGCAGCACCACCCTCTTTACCGTCACCCTCCTTTCCAAGATTCATAATAAAAACTAGTAATCTTTATATATAAAAGTGTAAGGTTGTGTGTCTGTCTCCTACGATTTAGATTCCTAACTACTCCCACATTTTGCGGTGCAGTGTAACCAAAACCGGGTATCTTATAGTCGTGATTCATATCGAGCCCTTCTGGGTATTAGCGCGCGTCTACGATGAGTCTACGATTTAAAAAAAAAATTTACCATCAATTTTTCCCATTTTTTAATGCATTTTTGGCATATATAAGGGCAGTAACTCTCTAAAAATTTATTATTAAATCTCAGAACGTGAAAAGCTACAGTAACACCCCCCCCTTTGTGGTTAGCCATATTGAGATGGCTATTATACTTTACATCTCTAAAAATGCTTATATAGTTATTTCCCTTACAAACCCGAGCAACGCCGGGCGATACTGCTAGTTACTGTATAATCTCTCGCACTCACTTCTCCTTCAGTTAGGCATATCACTCTCCCTTTTGTGAGTCATCCACTGTTTACGATAAAATTCTTGAGTGGTTTCCGAAACACAGGGATCACCCATGTATATTTAACGTTTGTTTCTTTTTTTTTTAATTCGTAGACAATAGGCGCAGGAGTGGCTGTGTGGTAAGTAGCTTGCTAACCAGCCACATGGTTCCGGGTTCAGTCCCACTGCGTGGCACGTCGGGTAAGTGTCTTCTGCTATAGCCCCGGGCCGACCAATGCCTTGTGAGTGGATTTGGTAGACAGAAACTGAAAGAAGCCTGTCGTATATATGTATATATATATATGTGTGTGTGTGTGTGTTATTGTGTGTCTGTGTTTGTCCCCCTAGCATTGCTTGACAACCGATGCTGGTGTGTTTACGTCCCCGTCACTTAGCGGTTCGGCAAAAGAGACCGATAGAATAAGTACTGGGCTTACAAAGAATAAGTCCCGGGGTCGATTTGCTCGATTCCAGTCAATGACCTGAATAATGATGATGATGATAATAATAATAATAATAATAATAATAATAATAATAATAATAATAATAATAATAATAATAATAATAATGTCCCCGTTACTTAGCGGTTCGGCAAAAGAGACCGATAGAATAAGTACTGGGCTTACAAAGAATAAGTCCCGGGGTCGATTTGCTCGACTTAAAGGCGGTGCTCCAGCATGGCCGCAGTCAAATGACTGAAGCAAGCAAAAGAGTAAAAGAGTAAAAGGAGTAATAAACAATGACAACATCAACATCAACATCAACAGCATTATTAATGTTGACTCACTCAACGACAGGAGCAAGTTCAGCTGATAAGATAAGTTAACTGCCGACGTAAGCTTTATCTTGAATACAAAATCAAAACTTCATTGTTAATTAGCGAAATATAAAGACCGACCAAGAGATTACAAATCGTTATTGAGTGTTGTTGTTTATTTTGTTTTTCTTTCTTTTTTTTATGCTTACTTGTTGACCCTGGTAGAAAGGATCTCCGAAACTGATGACGTTAAATGTTTCGTTTAAAACAATGTTTATTTACTATGTTCTTCCTAAGGACCCCTTTTATAATTATTTTACTCAGGCGATCCCCTAAAACCATTTAATGAATAAAAAATTCCTGTTATGTTTTATAATTAAATACTATGAAGAATTGTATTTTAAAAAATGTTCAAATATTTTGTGTATTATAGAAGTATAAGGCACCTGGCTCACATTTGCTTGTCAGTTGTCTGACCTTAACCAGTTGAGCATGTCCCTCGGTGGCTGACGATGTGTGCATTTCTGATCACGAGCAGAAGTAGTGGGGGAGCATCATAGCCATGTGTTGAGAGGGATTCTTTGGGGTTTGAATAATTCACCTCTGGAAACATGGGTGTTTCGTTCAACATCCTTAAACAACCCTTATTCAGGGACCTTTTGATCGGGATGGACTACTCGACCAGAAGAAAATTCTAACTGGGCCCGACCTGCAAGGTCATGCGCCGTTTATCTTGATATGAGATCACCATGTCACGCACATATCGTCGTGATGCATGTGCCTGGTGTACCCTTATCAGACGGGTAGTCATGATGGGTATACTGGGCTTCGTATATTTTACCCCAGTATCACTTTGATGGCATGCACTGCTCTCTCACTCTATAATAATAACAATAATAATAATAATAATAATAATAATAATAATAATAATAATAATAATAATAATAAAAATATTAGAACATAGGCGCAGGAGTGGCTGTGTGGTAAGTAGCTTGTTTACCAACCACATGGTTCCGGGTTCAGTCCCACTGCGTGGCATCTTTGGAAAGTGTCTTCTACTATAGCCTCGGGCCGACCAAAGCCTTGTGGTGAGTGGATTTGGTAGACGGAAACTGAAAGAAGCCCGTCGTATATATGTATATATATATATATGTGGTGTGTGTGTGTGTGTGTGTGTGTTCGTGTGTCTGTGTTTGTCCCCCTAGCATTGCTTGACAACCGATGCTGGTGTGTTTATGTCCCCGTTACTTAGAGGTTCGGCAAAAGAGACCGATAGAATAAGTACTGGGCTTACAAAAGTATAAGTCCTGGGGTCGATTTGCTCGACTAAAAGGCGGTGCTCCAGCATGGCCGCAGTCAAATGACTGAAACAAGATAAAGAGTAAAAGAGAGTGATAATAATAATAATAATAATAATAATTATAATAATAATAATAATAATAACAATAATAATAATAATAATAATAATAATAATAATAATAATAATAATAATGAACGAAAATACAAAATTTGCCACTTTTATGAAAGAAGATAAATTCTGTCACATATCTTGAAGGAAATTAGGTAGGAGTTTCTGGGTAAACAACATTCTTTGTTTTCTGGTTTGGAGCACAGACAAATAAGTTGCAAACTACCTACCCTGGAGCAACCAACATAAAGGTGACCATGAGAAAAGTAAGGTCCAATTAAGAGCAAACCAGTAGATTTCAAAGTCTGGCCTGGAACTTAATTAATAAACATTGGAAGGCAAAGTCCCACTGAGAATTGTGTCCATTTGAAATCGAATGGTATGTCTGTTGGTTTGATTGAAATTCTTGAAATGGAAACCCATCTCCAGAGGCATATCCAGTGATGATGGTATCTTCTGTCACATTACGCGATAATGTCTTCACAATCAACCTTGTTCCGTTGCATAATTTAGGAGGGTCTAAATTTCTTAGAAGCACTATTTGGACTCGGAAAAAGTTTATGTAGAGGAGTTCCGGGCGGCTCAACAGAATTACTGAAATCTGTTGGGTAATGGACGGTTTGATTAACATCGAGGACTGCATCAACTGATTTGTACTCCTTAATGACTGTTGGAATCTTATTCATTAATTCTTCGCTAATCTTTGCTATGTCTCATATTTTGGAGCAAGAATTGTGAATTGTGATTATTACTTAAGTCTGGAAATACCCTGTTCTTCAATTCAGCTATGGAATTCACCATGATAGCAATATGAGCCAAACTGATATCACCATTCCCATCAAATGGTACTTTTCCATTTCCTAATTGGAGGGGCCAGGTTGAAAACTGTTTTACACATTGGTCCCCATGTAATGAAGCTGGCACATTAGTATTGAAGGAGAATTCCTGTACCTTATTCCATAGGTGTGAAGACTTAATACATGCTTTTATTTCACCAGATCTTGTTCGTTTCGGAATGGCTGGTAATGTCTGTCTAAAGTCTCCTACTCGTGTGTAATGCGTTGGTTATCTAGC
Organism: Octopus sinensis; assembly: GCF_006345805.1. Classification (NCBI taxonomy): domain Eukaryota; kingdom Metazoa; phylum Mollusca; class Cephalopoda; order Octopoda; family Octopodidae; genus Octopus; species Octopus sinensis. The sequence continues at coordinate 6,344,829 of NC_043014.1, forward strand.
TTTCTTGGAAGTTTATTTTAGTTGATAATTACTGTATAGATTGTGACTTGTGTTTGTGGGTTATTTTTTATTCAGGTTGTGTTATTGAATTGATAGTATCCTGCGTAGAACGTGGGTTGTTCCTAGCAGAACTATTTTTTGGATAGTGTGTAGTGTCGAGTACCGAGGTATAACTGCTACTTTTTTGTTCATAGGATATTTTTTTATCATGCCCAATGCTCCTATTATTATTGGTATTGTTTTCACCTTTGCCACGTCTTGAATACTTCGATTTCGAGGTCTTTGTACTTTGGCAATTTCTCCACTTCTTTTTTGAGAATATTTTGGTCAGATGGGACCGAAATATCTATCAGTTCGCAGGTGCTTTTTACCACATCCTTGATTATTATGTCTGGGGTATTAGCTTGGATGTCTTTGTCAGTTAGAACCAGCATATCCCAGATGATTGTGGCCTTCTTTCGTACATGTGTATACTATATATTGTCAGTTTTAATGTTGGGGTATATGCAGTTCTTTATGACATTTAATAACTACTTACTCGGTCTTGTCTGTCTGTCTGTATGTATGAATATATATATCTTCCTTTCGCTGGCGGCCTTATTCAAGTAAACATGTTTCTTCCTGCGCTCGTGAAAAAAAATTTTTCCTCGTCTAGGCTTATACGCCCTCTTTATTTGTTTTCCTGTCCTGTTTTTATTCCTTCTTGTACTGTATTTTTTGTAATTGTATTTTTATTTTGTATTTGTTTTTAATTGTATTGTTTTTACGTCCTGTTTTTGTCACATTTTTTCCTTGTTTTTACCCCTCTGCAAAGGAATTTTATTTAATTTTTTCGCAGGAAGGACTAGTTCGACGAGACGTGTTCTGTCCTCACCTTCGAAACACGCTGGAGTTGGACTAGGGACAGCTGATGAAGGGGATTTTTCCTTGTGTAGTTGTCTTGTACTCTGTTTTTTCGTTGTTAAAAAAATGGTCCGTTCCATGCTGTTTTTACGTTTTCGTTTCTCGTTGAGTTCTACGTCTATTTGTGGTGTCCTGTACACACGTATATATATTTATATATGCATGTATATATACATGTAGATGTAGGTACGTACATATATGTTTGTATGTATGCATATATTTCATTTATTACACTATTATATATATATATATATATACATACGCACTAATACCCCCTCTTCTCCTCTCTCTACACTACAGCATACGACTTTACACATCACATCATATATACATACACACGTCTAGACCTCTCATACGCACTAATACTCTCTCATACACACACACTCTTCTCATACACACACACACTCTTATGTTTGAGCGGGGGTCATTCAACCCTATTATCTCCCCTAATTTCGCTCTTGCGTCTCATGTTTGATCTTTGACCTCTGGCCGAAATCAGATCACCATGTTGATTCGCTAGCTTTTGCACGCATATTTTTTTCTCTCCTTCTTTCTGTGTTTTTTTTCTCTGTGTATCTTTCTGTTGAAGAGCGTAGGCTCGAAACGTTAAAGACTTGTTTCATTTATATTTCCTGAGCGCCATACTAATACAATTGTTTGTTTGTATTCCACCTGCCTTCGTCTTTTGTTTATTTCCGTAAACTTGCCTTCGTCTTTTGTCTATTTTCATAAAGCTTCCCGTTATATATACATATATATATATTCAGAATTGGCAAGGACCGGGCAGCTAGAGATGATGAGGTCAGCCGTTTCATTGTGCTGGTTACACATTCTGCATTTGATGTTAGGGCCTGTTTTCATTATTTTGCTTTTATAGTTATTCGTGGTCAGACTTTGATTTTGTGCAGCGGGAACCGGTCCTTCCGTTTCAGCTTTTAATCCACAGCTTTTTCTTTAACAAGGCTGGCTTTTACTGGGGCTCACTTCCTCTCCCTCAAGCCTTGCAGGGCATTATTGCTATTCATCATCATTGTTCGACCGTGGTCGAGACAATGGAATTTACCATGCTACGCCAGACTTCACGGTCCATCATGGCATTACGGAGGTCCTGTCGCTGGATGCCTGTATCCCTGGAGATTACATCAGGGTAGGAGAGTGTGTGCCCTCTGGTATCGCGAGTAGATGGCTTCCAGAGGAGAAGAGTAGAAATGACCTCGTTTTCAACTCTACAACAATGTCCAGCAAACTGGACTCTTCTGGTCGAGACAATGGAATTTACCATGCTACGCCAGACTTCCCGGTCCATCATGGCATTACGGAGGTCCTGTTGCTGGATGCCTGTATCCCTGGAGATTACATCAGGGTAGGAGAGTGTGCGCCCTCTGGTATCGCGAGTAGATGGCTTCCAGAGGAGAAGAGTAGAAATGACCTCGTTTTCAACTCTACAACAATGTCCAGCAAACTGGACTCTTCTGGTCGAGACAATGGAATTTACCATGCTACGCCAGACTTCACGGTCCATCATGGCATTACGGAGGTCCTGGTGCTGGATGCCTGTATCCCTGGAGATTACATCAGGGTAGGAGAGTGTGCGCCCTCTGGTATCGCGAGTAGATGGCTTCCAGAGGAGAAGAGTAGAAATGACCTCGTTTTCAACTCTACAACAATGTCCAGCAAACTGGACTCTTCTGGTCGAGACAATGGAATTTACCATGCTACGCCAGACTTCACGGTCCATCATGGCATTACGGAGGTCCTGGTGCTGGATGCTGTATCCCTAGAGATTACATCAGGGTAGGAGAGTGTGCGCCCTCTGGTATCGCGAGTAGATGGCTTCCAGAGGAGAAGAGTAGAAATGACCTCGTTTTCAACTCTACAACAATGTCCAGCAACTGGACTCTTCTGGTCGAGACAATGGAATTTACCATGCTACGCCAGACTTCACGGTCCATCATGGCATTACGGAGGTCCTGTTGCTGGATGCCTGTATCCCTGGAGATTACATCAGGGTAGGAGAGTGTGCGCCCTCTGGTATCGCGAGTAGATGGCTTCCAGAGGAGAAGAGTAGAAATGACCTCGTTTTCAACTCTACAACAATGTCCAGCAAACTGGACTCTTCTGGTCGAGACAATGGAATTTACCATGCTACGCCAGACTTCACGGTCCATCATGGCATTACGGAGGTCCTGGTGCTGGATGCCTGTATCCCTGGAGATTACATCAGGGTAGGAGAGTGTGCGCCCTCTGGTATCGCGAGTAGATGGCTTCCAGAGGAGAAGAGTAGAAATGACCTCGTTTTCAACTCTACAACAATGTCCAGCAAACTGGACTCTTCTGGTCGAGACAATGGAATTTACCATGCTACGCCAGACTTCACGGTCCATCATGGCATTACGGAGGTCCTGGTGCTGGATGCCTGTATCCCTAGAGATTACATCAGGGTAGGAGAGTGTGCGCCCTCTGGTATCGCGAGAGTAGATGGCTTCCAGAGGAGAAGAGTAGAAATGACCTCGTTTTCAACTCTACAACAATGTCCAGCAAACTGGACTCTTCTGGTCGAGACAATGGAATTTACCATGCTACGCCAGACTTCACGGTCCATCATGGCATTACGGAGGTCCTGTTGCTGGATGCCTGTATCCCTGGAGATTACATCAGGGTAGGAGAGTGTGCGCCCTCTGGTATCGCGAGTAGATGGCTTCCAGAGGAGAAGAGTAGAAATTACTTCTTTTTCAACTCTACAACAATGTCCAGCAAACTGGACTCTTCTGGTCGAGACAATGGAATTTACCATGCTACGCCAGACTTCACGGTCCATCATGGCATTACGGAGGTCCTGGTGCTGGATGCTTGTATCCCTGGAGATTAGATCAGGGTAGGAGAGTGTGCGCCCTCTGGTATCGCGAGTAGATGGCTTCCAGAGGAGAAGAGTAGAAATTACTTCTTTTTCAGCTCTACAACAATGTCCAGCAAACTGGACTCTCCTACCTTTCACAAGGTTTGACTTTATTGTTATTACAGGTACACGATCCTTTATACGGAACCCTTGGGGACAGTTGTGTTCTGAATTCCGGACTTTTTCAAATTTCAGAACAAAAACCATTTGCTCCAGGTTGCTAAACAGACATCAAAACTGACGTTCTATTACGGTAACAAAAGCACAGGTATACGTTCTCACAATCAGAGCGGAAAATAAATATCTGTAGAGCAATATACAGGTAAATGAAATAGCGAGGTAATTAAAATCACAAATAAAATACATATAGTGGGATAATTTAAAGCAAAAAGACTCGATCCACAAATACAGGTAAACACATTACCATAATATTTCTATAGAGAGACGCATAAGTAAGCACACTAATTTCAATAAAGAAAGACTACAAATGGTATTACAGTTTATTTATATTCAAGAGCTATAAATTAGTTCAAACTAGGCTAAGTATATAGATGCAGTTAAGTTTAGAAGAGGGTTTGTCAGTGTCCCCAACGGTGTCATTAGGTTGCAGGCAAACCTCCGATGATGGGCCAGGAACGAGATTCTCAAGTGAACTCCCGTAATATGTTGCTCGCTGATAAATACACTTTGTTCAAGGCCAGCTATCAACCGTTCAGTGGCAGATGGCAGAATCGTTAGCACGCCGAGCGAAATACTCGGCGGTATTTCGTTTGCCGCTACGTTCTGAGTTCAAATTCCTCCGAGGTCGACTTTGTCGTTCATCCTTTCGGGGTCGATAAATCAAGTGACTGATGAGTACTGAGGTTGATGTAATCGACTGACACCTCCTCCCCACAAAGTACAAGCCTTGTTCCTATAGTAGAAAGGATTATTATTATTATTATTATTATTATTATTATTATTATTATTATTATTATTATTATTATTATTGAGTGAGAGAGCAGTTCATGCCATCAAAGTGACACTGGGGTAAAATATACGAAGCCCAATATACCCATCATGACTACCCGTCTGATAAAGGTACACCAGGCACATGCATGACAACCATATGTGCGCGACATGGTGATCTCATATCAAGATAAACAGCACATGACCTTGCAGGTGGGGCCCAGTTAGAATTTTCTTCAGGTTGAGTAGCCCATCCCGCTCAAACGGTCCCTGAATAAGGGTTGTTTAAGGATGTTGAAAGAACCACGCATGTTTCCAAAGAATCCCTCTCAACACATGGCTTCTGCTCGTGATCAGAGATGCACATATCGTCAGCCACTAAGGGACATGCTCAACTGGTTAAGGTCAAACAACTGACAAGCAAATCTGTGGTATTGAGCAGAATATTTGCTGTAGCCCATCTTTTATACCAAAACAAAACAATGTACATGATAATTATTATTATTATTATCATTATTATTATCATTATTATTATTATTATTATTAGTATTATATTATTATTATTATTATTATTATTATTGTTATTATTATGATTTATTATCATATTATTATTATTGAGTGAGAGAGCAGTTCATGCCATCAAAGTGACACTGGGGTAAAATATACGAAGCCCAATATACCCATCATGACTACCCGTCTGATAAGGGTACACCAGGCACATGCATCAGAACCATTATTATTATTATTATTATTATTATTATTATTATTATATTATTATTATATCATTATTATTATTTTATTATTATTATTATTATTATCATTATTATTATTTTTATT
>NC_043014.1:6364431-6371931 GCF_006345805.1 Octopus sinensis
AAAACTTTTTTTTATTTTCTCTCCCTGTTTATTTCTGTGCCTTTCTGTTGAAGAGCATCGGCTCGAAACGTAAAGGACTTTCTCACTTTCCCGAGCGTTAAACTAATACACCTGTTTGTTGTTTACACACCTATCTTCGTCATTTGTTTTTTGTCTTTTTTTTTTGTAAATTCCAACTATATATATATATATATATATATATATACGAGTGCTTTGATATATCTCTATATATATTTATGTGTGCTTATGTATGTGTGTGTGTCTGTGAGTTGATGTGTGTGTATGTATATCTATGTGTAGAAATATACAAAATGAAAGATTTATGCCTTATAAATATGTATAAATGTGATGTATTCATGCATATATATATACATATATATATACATACATATATATATATATACATAATATATCTATATATATATATATATATATATATTATATATATAATATATATATATATATAATATATATATATATATATAATATATATACATATATATAGATAGATATAGATATGTGTGTGCATATGTATATATTCTTTTAGTCATTTGACTGCAGCCAAACTGGAGTACTGCATATATGTTACATGCTTGTATATATATATCTCATGTATTTATATAAGGCTCACTTTTAATCCTTTCCGCTCTATTTTAGGATCACCCAATATGAGGATTTAAAACAGGGATGCCTTGGAATATGTTTTCAGGAAAAAATTAATCTTGGACGAATCTGGAACTCTGTTAAGGTTAGATTCAGCTGGGATATAGAAACAGAAGACTTTCAAAATGGTAAGTGTAATTCTATCTACTTCTGCCATTTTAATATCTCATGTCTGTAACATTCTGCTTGATAATTCAAATTCGAAGGAACGAACAATTACGGTAAGAGCTTGGACAGGTAAAACAACAATCGTTTCTCCCTCAAATCACACCTCAGTTTCTTCAAAGAAACCAACACATTTCCTAATAGTTTTTTGAATGAGTGTATATTATGGCGGCATAGCGAATGCGTTTTGGTTGGCTAAACATTTAGTTGTAAACGGATGGAGTGTCTTTATTACTTACGTACATACCTACATGAGGAGGTGCAATGGTCCAGTGGTTGGGGTAGTGGACTTGCGGTCGTAGGACCGCGGTTTTGATTCCCAGACCGAGCGCAATCACCTAAAGCTCGCCGCGGCACAAGCACAGGGTGGTAGCGAACACTACTGCATTCTTTCATCACAACTTTCTCTCACTCTTTCTTCCTGTTTCTGTTGTACCTGTATTTCAAAGGGGCCAGCCTTGTCACACTAAATCTCCCCGAGGACTATGTTAAGGGTACACATGTTTGTGGAGGGCTCAGCCACATGCATGTTAATTTCATGAACATGCTGTTCCGTTGATCGGATCAACTGGTACTCTCGTCGTCGTAACCGACGGAGTACCGCAACATATCTACATACTTGCATATGTGTGAGTGTGTGTGTGTATGTACGTATTTCTATATGTATTATATACATATATATATATATATAATTAATCAATATAGGGTGGCAAAGAAAATTTTGTAGAATTTTTTTGCCACCAGCGGCCTAGTGGGAAAAAATTTAAATAGTCATAGACCATTTTTAAGTTCAACATCAACAATCAAGGAACGGCCATAATAGGCCATTCACCCACTAGAAATAACAGCCAAAGCTTCAACCGCAAATAAAAATCAATTCCGTAAACCAGGAGAAAATTTAAAAAATTTAAAAAATTTAAAAAAATTTAAAAAATTTACAGGGTAAATGTTTTTTAAATTTTCTCCTGGTTTACGGAATTGATTTTTATTTGCGGTTGAAGCTTTGGCTGTTATTTCTAGTGGGTGAATGGCCTATTATGGCCGTTCCTTGATTGTTGATATATATATATATATATATGTTCATTATAGATATAAGGTAAAGAATTATTAATTTAATAATTAATAAATTTTACCAAGTAGTTCCGGTATGGAAAAAAAACCATTATCGGAAAAACTTTTACAAAAAATTTTTTTATATTCATACTCTTTTACTCTTTTACTTGTTTCGATCATTTGACTGCGGCCATGCTGGAGCACCGCCTTTAGTCGAGCAAATCGACCCCAGGACTCTTTTGCCGAACCGCTAAGTGACAGGGACGTAAACACACCAGCACCGGTTGTCAAGCAATGCTAGGGGGACAAACACAGACACACAAACACACACATACATATAAATATATACATATATACGACAGGCTTCTTTCAGTTTCCGTCTACCAAATCCACTCACAAGGCATTGGTCGGCCCGGGGCTATAGCAGAAGACACTTTCCCAAGGTGCCACGCAGTGGGACTGAACCCGGAACCATGTGGTTGGTTAGCAAGCTACTTACCACACAGCCACACCTGCGCCTTTATATAATTATAAATATAATTAAGGGTTTAGCAACAAGTTGCTTCACTACATACTGAACATTTTAGAAATAGCAGCCAAAGACAGCTAATTCTTTTAGCTACAAACATGACTCCACTGACAACAATATTTGTAACTCACATAAGCAAGAAAAAGAAGAAAATAACGAAATCAAACAGTCTACGATTAATTATGTACTTGTTTCCGGATTAGAATTATAAAAATTTATTTCCTTCATCGGCATGATATTTCGAGAATTATAAATTTGAAAATGCTAAAACCTACCTTTTGCATCTTCGACCAAACGACATCGAAACATATCACAAGGTAGTCAACATTTCCAAATTTATATAGACGAGAGATTTCATATTTTCCCTCCAAGATTACTTTGTGCGTCACAAGATAGTACCGCAGAAAAAACTACAGTTTGCTATCAGGGAGTGATATAATCATTACAGATATGGGGTGTCCCCCACCAAAAAAAGAAAAACAGGAAATTTGGTAGAGTTTATTTAATTGTTGGAATCAGAAAACAGTTGTAGTTAAAAGAAACATTGTTAAAACAGAACAAAAACACAAATGTTAGACGTGGTCTTCAAACTGATTGCCGTGGGCAGCTGTTCAACGACGTAGATGATCTGGTCAACATCCAGTCGTCTTTTGGTTGACTTCGAGCGGAATATTATTCCACGTTTCCACCAACATAGTTTTTAAGGATTGTATGTCTGAGACCTCTCTCCTCTGTAATTGAAGTTGATGTTACAGTAAACCCCACATGGTGAAATCCATTACCTTGAGCTCTGGACTTTCTGAGGGCCATTCGTGAGGTTCAATGAAGCCAGAAGCATTGCCTCTGAGCCAGGCAACAGTGTCCTTGGCTGTATGGGCCTTTGCTCCATTTTGTTGCCATATCCATTCATCTCTCCCCATTATTTGGTTTATGTCGTGGAACATTTGGCTGCACATTTCATCTCTATACACGAACTGGTTTACTGGGTTTTTTTTCTTTCTTCTCCACGATGGAAACTGTTCTTGCTCAACAGCATCTCCTTCAATAAACCGAAACTCTGTTTTGCCATGCCGGGAGACACATACTACATACTCACAACTTTTGGTTTCTTCCTCTTCCACTTTGAACCACTTCGATTTCTTTTTCTTCTCTACCCACAATTTCCACCAATTATCTCCTTTCTATGCCTTCTGTCAATGATCTCTCTCTCTCTTCTGCTATACTCCATCTTTAATACCCCTCTTATTTGCTATCTCTCTCAAGGTCCTCACATATCTATCATAGCCCCATTGAGTCACTGCTATATCTCTCAACATCACTTTATTCCATCCCCATTCTCCCCTCACACTCTTATAAAACTTTCCCTTTTATCTTTTCCTGCCCATTAACCCAGTCCAATCCTCTGAACCACTTCACATATATTCATAGCATATGAGTGACGGCTGTTGTAACCCTAATTACCACCAGCAGATCATTCTCAGAAATGTTTGTTTTAACCTGTACAGCATGATAAATGCGATCGTGTTGGGAGTTCAAAGGCAAATGAAGACTGAAATTTGATTCATCGGAAAGCCATATTTGCTTCCACTTCTCGTGTCCTTCGAAACGATTTATCAGTGCTTGACATTTTTGTTCTTGTGCTTTTTAATGTGCTTCCGTAAGAAAATCGCATTTAATTCTCCTACAGCACTTTAATTCGGATTGTTGAAGAATGCGAAAGACTGCACCTTTTAATAACTGTAGTTCTCGGCAAATTGTCGTGTTTCGTGTCGCGATGGTGTGACAGCAAAGTCCAACACAGCCCCTTTGGTAGGCGAATGAATTTTCTTGATCGTGTCAGAACCATGTTTACGAACTTTAGCAGCAGGGGATTCTTCCCTTTTAAGTACAACATCGGGAAATTGGTTTTTGGTTCTCGAACTAAAGAACTCCGGCAAAATTTCTTGGTATTTGTTCAGTTCCTAAGTTGATTGTTCTTTCTTGAAGAGGATAATCACCTCTCGTTGAGAACCTGGAATAAAAAAAAAGTAAGAATTAGAAAATTTATTTTAGTATATCTTTCTTCTTTTATCTTTTACTTGTTTCAGTCATTTGACTGCGGCCATGCTGGAGCACCGCCTTTAGTCGAGCAAATCGACCCCGGGACTTATTCTTTGTAAGCCCAGTACTTATTCTATCGGTCTCTTTTGCCGAACCGCTAAGTTACGGGGACGTAAACACACCAGCATCGGTTGTCGAGCAATGCTAGGGGGACAAACACACATACACACACACATATATATATATACATATATACGACAGGCTTCTTTCAGTTTCCGTCTACCAAATCCACTCACAAGGCATTGGTCGGCCCGGGGCTATAGCAGAAGAAACTTACCTAAGATGCCACGCAGTGGGACTGAACCCGGAGCCATGTGGTTGGTTAGCAAGCTAATTACCACACAGCCACTCCTGCGCCTATATATATATATATATTTTTTTTTTTTTTTTTAATTGATAAAGTAAGATAAGGTAAAAAAAACAAGTGTAAAATACAGAAAATCTAAAATTTCCTGGTCTCTTGTGGGGCACCCTTTATATGTGTGTGTGTATTTTTATGTACGTGCGTATCATGTACACACTCACACACACACACACTTTCCAAGGAGAATATTCTAGAAAAATCTGATAAAGTCTTATAAAAACGAAATAGAGTTCGATTACAACAACCACAATTTGTGCGACCCACCTAATGGTTAGCTTTTGCGAGAAATAACTGCACTACTTTACTCACAAGTCATGCACCATCTTTTTAAACTAAAGAAAAATGAACATCAGAAAACGTAGTCCTAGATGTACCTAAAACAAACGAGATGGCCACATCTGGAATACCGTTATTAGTCTCCTTGACCGGAACTGATTTAGCGGGTGAATATCAACAAGGCATCGTTATTTGAAAGTGAACGAAGATGTTTCGACAGAATTACCTCGATATGCTGGAAAACATACACAAATCCCCCACAAAATCATACACAGACTACTTTAAAAAGTAATAACACTTGGGTAGTCTCACCGATGCCAAATGGATCTATCCTCAAAGAATTTCTTCAGTTAAAGCACTAGAATTTTTTACCAATCTTTTCCAGTCCAGTTTGGGGCTATCGTTATGCGGGCCCCGTCCGTATATATTGCTGTGACTGTTATTCAAATGTTTCGTAGATTTTAGTAACCCTGGTGACCTCCATCTCCTCTACAAAATCAGGTGATAGGACATTGGTTTTCAAAGAGCTCAGCCCTTGATGTGTTTAGTTTCTTAAAACCTGCTGGATTCCTATACATACTACACATCACATGACAAACCTAGTAGGATCTACTTTACTCAACAATCTCTCAACTATGAACGGATGGTATTGGATGCACTGTTTAAAAGTAAGACAGGGTAATCACGGCGGGAATTCCCTTTCCCACACAAATTTGAACTTAGACGCTACCATATGAACAAGTACTGCAAGGCCTCTGGACCGATGTACTTACAGTTCCGCTAGTCCACCGCTCTGGATTCGTACGTTGTTTTATCTACTCTGAAAGGATAAAATGCAAAACTGATCTCGGCGAGATTTGAACTCGGAACGCAACGAGCCGGAACAAATATCATAAAGCATTTGGTCTAACATCTTTACAGTTCCGCCGCTTCATCACCCGATGCCTTATTTATCGACCCTCAAAAGGATGAACAGGAAAGGCGAGTCTCAACATTACAGATTTCTTTGAGATCGTCAGTAGAGACTTTTTATTGGTTTTAGCACTAAAAACTTTTCAATCGAATCATTAAATAAATCTACAAAATTGTTCACTTTTTAGCGCACAGGAAAAGAATTGTTTAAATATTTAAACAGATTACAGTCAGCATTCCTTTTTTTATTTACGGTAGCGTATAGAATATAGTTTCTGATGCTTGGAACATTTCTTTAACAAACAGAAGCTAAAGTAAACTTCGCCGCCAGACACATCATTAATAAAAGTTTATTTACATATTTCTCGTTGCTTCTGCATGAACAACGTAAATAATGTAAATAAAGTTTCTTGCTGATAAGATTAAAGCGTTTGATTTGATGGAAGACAGGCACAATACTATTTAGGAGAACAGGTAGTATGTCTGCCTGGGTTACAGGAGATTCGTGGTGCAAGTCCTAGGGCAGGTTTCCACCCTTTCTTGTCAAAGAGGTTTTTGTTTTGTCCCAAATATTCTGAGCGGAAAACTGTGACGTAGCGACAAGCAGGGTGGATAAATTCGGCCAGAAATGGGCAAAGAGAAAGCTGTACCTGAAAGGTCGGGCAGAGGTTGTGAGAACTCGAATCGTTTCCATTATTGATTACCGCCTGGCCGTCTTGACCTAAGCCGGTTTACGGGTACTCTCCCATTGACCAGATGCTCCAGTTGCTTATCAACAACCTCTGCTTGACGGGTTGGTCACAAGGGGGTTGATGTTACGCAAGCATGCAGAGAAGCTGTGATATCTGCAGCGATTGTGAAAGGCTGTGATCACCGTTAATAAGACGCCTTTTTCTCCAGATCGTCCCTTTGACAGAGTTGCAGTCTTGGGTCAAGCAAAGACGATGACAAGACACGTGGCATCTGGAATGTTGTCAGACGCTCACGGCCCCCAGCCAGTCGGGCAGTGCAACATGCGGGTGCTCCAGGTTAGCATTCTACACAAGATTAGGGGTAGACAACAGCGACAGTATTCTCAGGCAACTCTGAGCATCGATGAAAATCAACTGGCTGGTTTATTTTGGAGGACTTTCCGATCGGAAACTATGGATAATTTACAGAAATATCTGGCATGGCAGCACTTTCTGAGGGGATTCCCGGCACGAAATTAACTCTACAGGTACCTACGTGCCATTAGCTGGGCTTGACCGAGATGTGCACAACAAAGAATGTTCTTCAGGAATTCGCTGAGAACCCTAGCATTGCTGACTTACGAGGGGCGTTCAATAAGTAATGCCCCTGACCCACTTCCCATAGCAGTAGAGCAACAAAACTTGGCACAGTTATTAGTCTTTTTCTACATAGGAACCACCCAGAGTTACGCATTTCTCCCATTGTT
>NC_043014.1:6379431-6381931 GCF_006345805.1 Octopus sinensis
CTACGATTTGGTTGGTGCCGCTTCGAAAGTTCTAAGTAAGCAATTTCCTCATATTCCATGTTTATTCTGGCAATCGTGGTTGTTGTAATTATTATTGTCCTTCAAGACCCGGTTACCTCAACCATTTTTTACCTTATGGAACCCTATGATTCCCCAAAATTTGAAATCGATATTCTTCATTGTTGCAGAACTTCCAGCTAGCGACATCTTAGAATTGTTTGGAGAAATGTTTTTTGCCTTTTGTCAAGAATCTGGTTACGATAAAATCCTGCAAGTCCTTGGAGGTACCACAAAAGACTTCTTACAGAACTTAGATGCGCTACACGACCATCTTGCCAGCATTTATCCAGGTATGCGCGCTCCTTCTTTCAGATGCTCAGAAAGGGCCGAAGATGGAGCAACGATACTGCATTATTACTCAGACCGCCCGGGTCTCGAACCTATTGTCATTGGTATTGTAAAGGCTGTTGCCAAACAGGTGTATAATTCTCAGGTAAGAATTGTTCACACAGTAGTTTTCTACTTGCGGTGCGTAAATATGTATATGCGCGTGTGTATCGTGTTCCTGTCTGCTGAAGAGCGTACGCTCGAAACATAAAATACTTTCTCAATTTCCCGAGCATCAATCTAATACACCTGCTTGTTTATATACCTGTTTTTCTGTAAATTTCAATTATATATGTACACACACACACACACACACACATATATATATATTTATAGGGATAGTTTACGAAGAAAACAAAAGACGAAGACAGGTGGTGTACAAAACAAACAGATGTATTAGTATAACGCTCAGGAATAGGAAAAGTCTTTTACGTTTCGAGCCTACATTCTTCTACAGAAAGGGACACAGAAAAAACGAGGAGAGAAAAAAAGGAGAGAAAAAAATGTGTGTTGTGGCTAACGATCTATCATGGCAATATACATATATCAAGAGTTACGGAATGGAGTAGGAAAAATCCAGGCAACATATATTTCATAGAGAGTGGAACCTCAGAAGTGGTAAAATCCAAGCGACCTGTATACCGCCAGTTACTCTTCAGGCGAAGGATATGTTGAATCAGAATCACATTCGGATTAAATCTTTCATGCGTCAACAGGTACATCCTTGAGGCAATGTAGCCTTTAGTCTAATCGTGATGCCCCTGACCTGAGAGTGGCCGGCGGTATAAAGCTTGCTGTATGAACATTTAATGTGGTTTTAGAATCAAGTTTAGGCTGTTATTTCCAGCGTGGTAGTATCTCTTAGATACCCTAAATTATGATTTTAATAATAATTATTACCTATGAAGGTTTTTTTTCCATGCTGGCCACCTGATAAGATCGGTATTTAAATAACGATCTTATCTTTATTTATATAAATTTATATATATGTTTATATATATGTAGATAGCTATAAATATATACATATATATATATTTATATATATGTAGATAGATATAGATATATACATGTGTATATACATATATATATATGCACACACACAGACACAGACACACACATGCACGCATATATGAAATGTACATATGTAAGTGTATATATGAGACGTGGATCTACATATGCCTATATTTTCAATGAATGCCCACAGGTGAATGTTGAAGTGATAAAAACGAAAGGTGAAGATTCAGACCATGTCCAGTTCGCCATTATTGAACTGGAGGGAGGTGAACAGAAGACCAGTACTGAAATGGATGTCAATGAAAATACTCTGTCTACAGAACCGAAAATTAGTCCCATAACGTTTTGTCGGTGAGTATATATTGAGAGGAAGGAAGGAGAAGGAATGGAAGAGAAGCTGTAAGAGCTGGTAGAAGAAAAAGCGCTGTCAAAAGAGAAAGTGGGTGAGATATTGTTGAGATAAAAGGAAAATGAGAGGTAGTATGGAGAGTAAGTTAGCTAGATTGGAGAGAATTGAGTAAGTTAGATATAGAGAGAAATAAAGAGAATGTGCCAAAGAGAGACAGTAATACGGGTAAAGAGAATGGGAGATAGAGGAAAACATTTCAGTAATAGAGAAAAATATTGTAGAGAGAGAAAGAGAAAGATGTGCAGTAGAGGGAGTTAGAGGTAGTGGAGGGAGAGAAAGGGGAAGTAACCAGTAAGAAGATTGCGATAAAGGAGGAGTCGTTATGGAGATAAAATGAAGCAGAGAGGCAGTAGGAAGAAGAGAGAGGAGGAGGTGATATCATTTGGTTGGGAAGCAAGCTTCTTACCACACAGTCATACCTGCGCCTATACGCATATATATACATATATAAAAAATATATGTATATATATACGCCTATGTATAGGCGTAGGAGTGACTGTGTGGTAAGTAGCTTGTTTACCAACCACATGGTTCCGGGTTCAGTCCCACTGCGTGGCATCTTGGGCAAGTGTCTTCTGCTATAGCCCCGGGCCGACCAATGCCTTGTGAGTGAATTTGGTAGACGGAAACTGAAAGAAGCCTGTCGTATATATGTATATATGTGTGTGTTTGTCCCCCTAGCATTGCTTG
>NC_043014.1:6386931-6389431 GCF_006345805.1 Octopus sinensis
GTTGCATACTGGGGTCGATCTAATCGACTAGCTCCTTCCTCCAAAATTTCGGGCCTTGTGCCTAGAGTAGAAAAGAATGATGTAAGGATGGTGGTGATGGTGACGACGATGACGACCACCACGACGGAGTTGAAATAAAATTATGAAAAAAGAACCATACTAATCGCCCCTACGGAGCAATCGTTGTGATGCTTACACTTCCCTGGCGGTGGATTTACGAGTTCGAATCTCGTAATTGAATTCTTATTCTATTTTATTTATTTACTTGTACTTTAATTATTAGTTTCGAATTTCTGTACAAGGCCAGCAGTTTAGGGGAACGCGGTAAGTCGGTTACATTGACCCCCAGTTTCCAACTGGTATTTATTTTACCGACCACGATAGGATGAAAGGGAAGAATTTGAACTGAGACCGTAGACAGACGAAATGAGGCTAAGCATTTTAGCCGATGGACTAACGATCCTGCCGGCCTGCTGCCCTATATTCGATCTTTAATTATTGGTTCCCCATTTTAATGCCAGTCCAGCAAGTTCAAGGGAAGGGGCTATGTCGAGTGCATCGACCTCAGTGTTCAACTGGTACTTATTTCATCGACCCCGAAAGGATAAAAAGGCATCGTCGACCCCGGCGCAATTCGAACTCAGAATGTAAAGACGGACGAAAGACCGCTAAGCATTTTTCCCTGCGTGCTAACAACTCTGAAAGTGCGCCGCCTCGATTCGTCTTTGAGTCATTAAAATCAATAATTAGCTAGTCTTAATGCCGTTTTTGTCATTGTTTTCAGGTTAATGTATTCGATTCTGCCCCCTTCCGTTGCCAATAAACTGCGACACAACAAACCGGTAGATGCTCTGAAATACGAAGACGTTACGATTATGTTCAGCGGAATTGATGGATTTAGTAAATTCTGCGCCGAAAACTCCGATGCGCGCGGTGCTATGAAAATTGTGAAATACCTCAACGATATCTACACCAGGTTTGATGTCCTCCTCGATCCAAGAGTCAACCCGGACGTGTACAAAGTGGAAACGGTCGGGGAGAAGTACATGGCTGTGAGCGGTTTGCCAGAGTTGTGTGAGACCCATGCGAAGTGTATAGCCCACCTTGCGCTCGATCTCATGGACATATCACATGAACTCAGTGACCCCTGTGGCAACCCGATGGTGGTGAGTTTGCTATTGTTGTTGTTGTTGTTGTTGATGTGGTGGTGGTGGTGGTGTTGATGATGATGTTGATAATGGTGATAATGGTGACAGTGATGACGATGATGATGGTGATGATTATGACGACAGCGACGATGACGGTAATAATAATGATGATAGTGATGATGATGATGATGATGACCATCATCAGCATTATCATCATCATGTTTTAGTTCTATTGCAGTTATCATTCTTGCTAATGGTGGTGGTGGGGGCGGTTACAGTGGTGATGGTGGAGGCGGCGGTGGCGGTTGTAGTGGTGGTGGTGGTGGTTTTCGTGGGTGGTGGTGGTGGTCGTCGTCGTCATAGTGGTAGTGGTAGTGGTCGTCGTCGTCGTCGTCGTTACGACCAACACTGATCAAACGCGAAGCCATATTGAATTCCTTTTATCCAGGCTCTAGGATAACACAATCTTGTTTTAACGGAGAGATGAAAATGATATTTGGCTGTTATTTCTAGCTTGTTGAGTGACCAAGCCAATTGTTGCTTAATTCCAAGTCAAATTTGATCTCAATTGACCTAGGATCAAAGGCTTTACAGATAAAAATCCGCTTCCTTCCCATCCCCATTTTTTCAGTCATTGTCAAATCTGTTCTCTTCGAAAGACCTTAGAATCCGATTTCAGCTGCGGTTTCCCGCAGGATGTACCAAAAACATTTGGCTTTGTGGGCCAGATCGAAGCGTAAACAAAAATCTCATCGATTGGATAAAAACAGTTATTCGTAAAATCCCTGTACATTAAGAAGAACGAAGTAAATGGAAAATGAGAAGGGGCGGCGCTGTGTACATTATAACAACTCTATTAAAATGATGAAAGTAGAGTGTGCGAAGTAACAGCAAATTGTATGTGGTTATGCCACTCTTCTACATGTTAGTTCCTTCTCGAACCATACCTGGCTCATAAGGGCCGGTTTCCTGGTTTCCTTGGCGTATAGGTTCCCCACCTGGACGGGACGCCGGTCCGTCGCAGGTGAGCTGCAAGATGCAGGAGGAAAGAGTGAGAGAAAATTGTGACGAAAGAGTCAGCAGAGGTTCGTCATTATCTTCTGCCGGAGCCGCGTGGAGCTGAGGTGATTCGCTCATAAACACACAAATCGCCCGGTCCGAGATTCGAACCCGCGATCCCTCAACCGCGAGTCCGCTGCTCTAACCACTAGGCCGTGTGCCTCCACACTCTTCCACGTGGTTTTAACCACAGTGTTCCCAATAAGAATCCTTTGAGACAAACAAAAACTGCTGAAGCATATATTGGAATGTGCGAGGGTTATTTCAAATCAGAAACCACAGATTTCTTCTTA
>NC_043014.1:6396931-6409431 GCF_006345805.1 Octopus sinensis
TACACCTTCAACTCCTTTATTTTAAATTTGCATTCTTCCGGTTTTTAATGAAATTTAATGTTAAATGTCGGTGTGTGTGTGAGAGAGAGAGTATTAGTGAATGATGATGAGAGTGTGTGTGCATGTGTGCGTGTATGTGTATGTGTTAGTGTGGGTATGTGTGTTTGTGCGTGTATGCCGGAGGTTTATAAACCCAGCGGAAGTTTTTGGAATAGCTATGCAAAAAAAAAAATGGTTAAGCAGCAAGTCGACATCCCACCTGACCGGAAGGGAGACTGGAGCAACGTGAAATGAAGTGATTTGATCAAGAGCATAAATGCATACATACATGCATGCATGCATACATACATACATACATACATACTAGCAGGTGTGGCTGTGTGGTAAGAAGATTGCTTCCAAACCATACGTTTCCGGGTTCATTTCCCCAGTGTGGGTACCTCGGGAGGGTGTTTTCTACTACAGCCTCAGGCCGACTAAATCCTTGTGAGTTGATGTGGTAGACGGAAATTGAATGAAGCCCGTCGTATATATATATATATAAGAATATATATGTATTTATCTATATACGTGTGTGTGTGTGTGTGTGTGTGTGTGTCTGAGTGTGTGCATGTGTGTGTCTGAGTGTCTGTGTTTGTCCCCGACCACAGCTTGACAACTTGCGTTGGTGTGTTTACGTCCCCGTAACATAGCAACTCAGCAAAAGTGACGGATAGAATAAGTACTAGACATCCAAAGAATAAGTCCTGAGGGTCGATTTGTTCGACTGAGACCCGTCAAGGTGGTGCTCCAGCATGGCCGCAGTCAAATGACTGAATCAAGTAAAAGAATAAAAGAATATGTAAACTTTAACAGCGTCTCCTTCGAAAGGGTCACCTTGCGCAGCAATACACTGCCCCCAGC
Organism: Octopus sinensis; assembly: GCF_006345805.1. NCBI lineage: Eukaryota > Metazoa > Mollusca > Cephalopoda > Octopoda > Octopodidae > Octopus > Octopus sinensis. The sequence goes on from NC_043014.1 coordinate 6,397,835, forward strand.
GTCCTTGCCACCTTGCGATTGCGGCCTGGGAGTCGTTTGGCGTAAGCGAGTCGAGGACCTTACGCTCTGGATCTCGATAACCGTGTTAAAAACGGTCACCTTTCAGCTGCCTGTTCATCTTGAGGAAAGAGATGGAAGTCCGCAGGTACTGAATCTTGCGAATAGAGCAAATGCAAAAGCAATACCATGCTGAAGCTCAAGAGTGAGAAGACCTTAGTGTCAGGGTGACAGGGTGCCTTGTCGTCTGATCCTCAACATGAAGAATGGGTCATCAGCGTCACGCTGACAAAGTTCTTGACAGACTTCGATGCGATGTAATTTCTACTCAACTGACGAAAGGCAATGAAGAAAGTAGGCAGAAACACGCCGCATGTCCAATTCAGACGTTTCGATTGCCTGCGCGACAAACCAGCAACATCACGTGGAGGCGCAATGGCCCAGTGGTTAGGGCAGTTTAAGGCGGCGAGCTGGCAGAAACGTTAGCATGCCGGGCGAAATGCTTAGCGGTATTTCGTCTGCGTTACGTTGTGAGTTCAAATTCCGCCGAGGTCGACTTTGCCTTTCATCCTTTCGGGGTCGATAAATTAAGTACCAGTTACGCACTGGGGTCGATATAATCGACTTAATACCTATGTCTGTCCTTGTTTGTCTCCTCTGTGTTTAGCCCCTTGTGGGTAATAAAGAAATAGGTTAGGGCAGTTACGATTCCCAGACCGGGCCTGGTGTGTGTTTATTGAGCGAAAACACCTAAAGCTCCACGAGTCTCCGGCAGGGGGTGTTGGCGACTCCTGTTGTACTCTTTTGCCCCAACTTTCTCTCACTCTTTTCTTCCTGTTTCTTGTCCCCGACTTCCTACGCAACCGCTGAGCCTGGATGCGCATTCATCCATCCGTCGATGCTCTCGGTGTCGAGGGTTGACCTGCTTTCTCTTTTCTGCGGGTCTTACGAATAGCAAAGGACCACGTTTCGGACTTCTCCCATCTTGCGAGCTCTGGGACGAAGACCGCTTCGCCCAACAGCAACAGCAACCAGCATCATCAACCATGTCACTGATTGTCATCCGACGATCCCCGTGCACAAGCTGATAAATTTTCTTCACATTTCCGGGGTTGACGCACGAAGCAGGTCTCCCAGATCGCTCATCCTCTCCCAGGAAAGATCTTCCGCTTTTGAAGTGACCGTACCTTTCGAAACATTGCGTGCAACCCGTTGCTTCGTGGTCCTAAGCTTGCTGAAGCAGGCTTAGAGTCTCCGTAGCAGACCTCCCGAGTTTAACGCCAAATTTTACGCTCACTCTCTGTTCCAACTTCCTGTCCATCACAAAATCGCAGACTGAGCTTTCTTTTTATTTATTTCTGTTTTTTGTTTGTTGAGTACTTTTTCACTAATTAACTAATTACTTTTTTATCACTTATTAGTTTCATCATATTTCGACAGGAAGAACTATTGCCAAATTTTCTCTAATTCTTATTTGACCTGGTTCAAATATGTCACGTGGTTACAATGCTTTCGTTCGAGGCAGTCGACGCTCGTTTTCTCTAGCAACCAACATGGTGACGACGACGACGACGATGATGATGATGATGATGATGATGATGATTATATCTGTGATGATTCTTCCATGCTCGTCACTCAGTAAGTTCAGATTAAAAACAACAAATTTATTTCTTCAACATTTTCTCTCCCTTCTCTCGCACTTACTCTCTCCTTTTACTGTTTCTTTCTCTGCCACGCTCTTACTCATCATATAATATATATATATATATATATATATATGTATATGTATGTATGTATATATATTTATATGTATATATATATATACGTAAGTATATGTATATACACCTATACGTATATATATATATATAGATAGATAGATAGATAGATAGATAGATAGATAGATAGATAGATAAGTTTCTTTATTGGCCACACAGGGCTGCACACAGATGGGTTAAGTTACAAGGTAGAGGTTTTCTTTTGGGGGATGAAAAAAAAGGGGGTGGCGTAGGTTTTCGATCAAGAGGGATCGTAAAGGGGAAGAAAAGAACAAAAAAATAAATGAATAAATAAAAAAGGTAGATAGATAGATAGATAGATAGATACATAATACATGCATACATATGCATGCATGCATACATACATACATACATACATAGACATACATATATGTGTGTCTATGTGTGTTTGTGTGTGTGTGTGTGTGTGTGTGTGTGCGTGTGGGGGATGGGTCATTTGTATGAATTTCATAAATGAGGCAGAACTCATCACAGAAGAACTGTACCTGGAAACAAATAAGCACAAATAATCTTCAGAAGCCTTTTAACATGACTATCCAATGAATCAGACGTTACAATCAATCGCTGCTTGAATACCGAATCGGAAGTGTTGACAGACTCGCACCAAATGTTCTTTATTAATTTTTAATATAATGCTGGCTTTGGTGGATTTGAGATTATATGGTGTTATGGGAGTGTTCACTGACCTTTCTCTCAACTACACCCCATGCGTAATAGACGAGTGGATTGGGGCCTGGTGAGCCAAGAGTTTAGGTGTCTTGGAGAATATGATCATGAATGCATTGAGCTGGCAGAAGCGTTAGCACGCCGGGCGAAATGCTTAGCGGTATTTCGTCTACCGCTATGTTGTGAGTTCAAATTCCGCCGAGCTCGACTTTGTCTTTCATCCTTTCGGTCGATAAATTAAGTACCAGTTACGCACTGGGGTCGATATAATCGACTTAATCCGTTTGTCTGTCCTTGTTTGTCCCCTCTGTGTTTAGCCCTTTGTGGGTAGTAAAGAAATAGGTATTTCGTCTACCGCTATGTTGTGAGTTCAAATTCCGCCGAGCTCGACTTTGCCTTTCATCCTTTCGGTCGATAAATTAAGTACCAGTTACGCACTGGGGTCGATATAATCGACTTAATCCGTTTGTCTGTCCTTGTTTGTCCCCTCTGTGTGTAGCCCCTTGTGGATAGTAAAGAAATAGGTATTTCGTCTGCCGTTACATTCTGAGTTCAAATTCTGCCGAGGTCGACTTTGCCTTTCATCCTTTCGGGGTCAATTAAATAAGTACCAGTTAGGCACTTAATCCCTTTGTCCTTGTTTGTCCCCTCTATGTTTAGACCCCTGTGGACTAAACATAGAGGGGCCTTATGAGATGGTGCATGGACGTGTTTGAGGACGTACGGTCCTCCTTTGCATACCCTCTCTATTCAGGGCCTCACACGTTTCCCCAACACTTCTGTGTAGATAGCAGCATTGACTTTTGGAAGCACTCCGTCGGTTACGACGATGAGGGTTCCGGTTGATCCGAATCAACGGAACAGCCTGCTCGTGAAATTAACGTGTAAGTGGCTGAGCACTCCACAGACACGTGCACCCTTAACGTAGTTCTCGGGGATATTCAGCGTGACACAGAGAGTGACAAGGCCGGCCCTTTGAAATACAGGTACAACAGAAACAGGAAGTAAGAGTGAGAGAAAGTTGTGGTGAAAGAGTACAGCAGGGATCACCACCACCCCCTGCCGGAGCCTCGTGGAGCTTTTAGGTGTTTTCGCTCAATAAACACACACAACGCCCGGTCTGGGAATCGAAACCGCGATCCTCCAACCGCGAGTCCGCTGCCCTAACCACTGGGCCATTGCGCCTCCACGGCATTGACTTATACGCCTTGTGTAAAAAAGGAGAAAGTATAACCTCTCCCTCGTTGTTGATGGCGCCCAGAACTCCGACATTTGCCCTAGAGCTTATTATGCATGGCCATTGGAACCTCATTTGGCTCTCTGCGTGACCATCTGTTGTTCCTTCTATTTATCGTTTTTTTTCATCGATTAAAACCAAAGCATTCCAGCCTCTTCGAGCTTTCACTTGTTTAAGAAGCACTTTGCATGGATCGAACGATTCTCTCTCGTCACAACCGACTTAAGCTGGCCTCTCCGAATCACATACGACTTGTACCGGATGTCCTCATGCTCAACATTTTTGATGGGGTATTCTGAAACCTCGAAGTCCTTAGCAATGTATGTGATTGATTTTCAGGATTTTGACTGAATGTTTCTGCAGCTATATTTTATATAAATTATGTGTTAAGATGGCTATATGATCCAAGCATGCCTTTTGCGATTAGTTCTTTTCGAACTTTGAGAACGAAGAATCGAGCAACTTTCAGGGCGTGAGCTATCTCTGTATCATTATGCTGTGCTTTTAGGGCTACGATAACAGTGAACCTTTTTATTTTGGGGGTCAGCCTGAAATCTGATATTATTTATCTTAAAAGTAAGGTAAGCAAAAGAAGACAGAAAAAAGTTACAGCTTTTGAAAGAGGGACCTCAAAATACTAACGCATCCTGAATGTGTGTATGTATGTATGTATGTATGTATGTATGTATGTATACATGTATGTAGGCATGTATAGATAAATAGATAGATAGATAGATAGATAGATAGATAGATAGATAGATAGATAGATAGATAGATAGATAGATAGATAGATAGATAGATAGATAGATAGATAAATCATCAAAGGTAGAATCAACAAAGAAGTGTCCCGTCCAGTGAGAGAAAAATATCGATTGAATACACAAACCGAAAGAGCTACTTATAGTTTCATGCTTTTATGATACTTGATCAGATAACTTTCGGGTTTCGCGTCTAAAGTAGAAGCGATAATTAAATCTGTCTTTGAGAAATTGTTTCCGTCCCATTTTTCGTGTATTCATTCATTGATTTGTTCCTCACTCCTAGATCGTGTTGAAATGACAAGCCTAAAACCATTCGAAGGATTTGGGGAAGATGGACCAACTCAAATGAATATAACATGTCACCTTGAAGCAGAAGACTTATCATTCTTCAGACTCAGACGTAACAATGAAGTCGTTGTTGATATTGGTTTCCACGATGGTATGGGGTTTTTTGAACTTGTTCGTGCTCTGAATGGTTTCGACTGCAACTTACCGCAATCGAGAACAATTAATGGAGTATTAAAATGCTGGAAAGAAAATCTAGATTGCGCTGATGCAGGATCCTATACGTGTGAGATATCGGATGCAAAGAGGTCCAAATCAAGGATGCTAAAAGGTTAATTTTGTTTCATTTTAGGGAGAAAAAAATAGTAACACTCTTACTGCTAATACTACTAACACTACTACTACTTATAATAATAATAATAATAATAATATAGGCGCAGGAGTGGCTGTGTGGTAAATAGCTTGCTAACCAACCACATGGTTCCGGGTTCAGTCCCACTGCGTGGCATCTTGGGCAAGTGTCTTCTGCTATAGCCCCGGGCCGACCAATGCCTTGTGAGTGGATTTGGTAGACGGAAACTGAAAGAAGCCTGTCGTATATATGTATATATATATATGTGTTTGTTTGTGTGTCTGTGTTTGTCCCCCTAGCATTGCCTGACAACCGATGCTGGTGTGTTTACGTCCCCGTCACTTAGCGGTTCGGCAAAAAAGAGACCGATAGAATAAGTACTGGGCTTACAAAGAATAAGTCCCGGGGTCGATTTGCTCGATTAAAGGCGGTGCTCCAGCATGGCCGCAGTCAAATGACTGAAATAAGTAAAAGAGAAAGAGAAAAAAATAATAATAATAATAAAACAACAACAACAACAACAACAACAATAATAATAATAAAAATAATAATAATAATAAATGCCGTGATGCAGTACCAGGCAGTGGCTCTCATCGCTTCTGATCTTAACTGGTTGGAAGTGTTATCATGTACATTGTATTATCATGTGTTATCATGTACATTGGTATAAAAGATGGGCTACAGCAAATATTCTGCTCAATACCACAGATTTGCTTGTCAGTTTTTTTACCGTAACCAGTTGAGCATGTCCCTTAGTGGCTGACGATATGTGCATCTCTGATCACCATAGCGAGCAAAATGCTTACCGTTATTTCGATCGTTCCAACATTCTGAGTTGAAATACCGTCGAGGTAGATTTGCCTTTTTCCTACCCAAGAATATCCGATTTATTAGCTTTGGTGGTTCGGCCAATATGCACTAGAGCGTCCAAAGAATCCCTACATTCGCTCCCCCAGTTATAGCCCTATTCTATAGTTTTATAGCTACAAAGATTAGTTGAAGCCCTGGAAACAGTAAACATATTGCATAGTAACATGTCATCTATTTTGATTAATGTTCAAAGTTTTCGTTTTATATCAACATCGCAATTTGTGTCAAAGCATCCATCCAGTATGTTATTTTGAATCTTATTATCTTAAAATATATTTTCTCTACAGTGAAATCTTTTGTCAAAAGGCTTGACCATATTAATACACCTTTAGAGACGAAGGAGGAGAAGAAGGAGGAGAAGAAGGTGTCTACCTTCAGCTGTTTGGTATATGCTTCTCCAGATGCTGACAAAACTGTCACCTTTAGATGGACTGTAAAACATAAGATTAAAAACGCTAAACCACAGATGACAGACAAGAAAATACTTCTTCCGAAAACTGACCAACATTGCGTACCAGTACAGTCGCTATTTAAACACGCGGTAACTGATGAAGACAAAAATGGAACAAGTATCTCATGTTCGGCATTTGGGAGAACACTTTCAGAAGACGTGAATATCTACGGTGCAAGTAGGCAAATATTATTTTTCTTACATAGTTTCGTATCCTATTTATTCTTAAATAGTTTCGTATCCTTTCGTAGTTTCGTGTCCTTATTTTCTTTAAAGGCACCGGTGTTGCTCTGTGGGAATACGGTTGCTTCACGATTCAGTCCCACTGCATGGCACCTTGGACGGGTTTCTTCTATTCTATCTCCGGGTCGACCAAAACCTTATGAATAGATCTGATAGACGGAAACCGAAAGACGCCCGTCGTAAGAAGACCGACAGTGTGTGTAACAGGCTTTAAACAATAAGTATTGGAGAAGATTTCTTCGACTGAACTCCCACAAGTCGGTGTCCCACCTTGGCTGCTGTCCAATGACTGAATCAAGTAAAATCTAAAAGAAAAACAGATATAGGCAGCAATCGCTGCTACATCATCTCAAAACCACATTACAAGGCATCAGGCCAAAGAAAGAACCTCTTCAATCCACACTTCAAACATCACATCAGACATCATATCAAACATCACTTCAAACATCATATCAAACCACACGACAAACGTATGAAACCAAACAAGATATCACATCAAACTGCATCACGATAAAAGGTTGGGAAAGTATGAAAGCCTATTGGTGACAACAATAAAAGTGAATTCAGTTTCTTTGTCAGACACTAAATCCCATGTTTTGATGCAACAAGTATTATTCCAGCCTCCCTGATTTTTTGTCTTTACAGGATCTGGCAGCCCCATTTCTGCTCTACTACATACAGCATGGTTTTCTGTCTCCAGACTTTCTCTTCTCTTTCTGGCTCTTGCAAGTTGCCGCTAGCATCATCCCGTTTTTGCTCCAGTAATTATAAAGAAGGTTTGTTTTCCCATCTTATTCCTTCTAATCTCGCTTCTCCAATGTTGTTTTTTTTATCAGTTTACGTACGTTCAAGTATACATACATACACACACACACACATACGCACATATATACGTAGTCTGATCAATGAATATCCGGACTGTTGCCATAGTGACGAAGCTAAAGCAGAAAGAGCAAAGCTTTGAACTCTGCAGTGCGCGCGCACTGAGATTTAACACACTAGTTCGCTTCTGCTGTTTGCAGCAGTGCTTGGAAGGAAGGTGTGTAGCATGTACTCTTATCATTGACCATCCATGCGAGAGTAAGTTTTTATGGCGATACATGCCCAGAGACCTACGCAAAGTTGCCGAAAGTGTATGGATAACATTGTATGAGCTGCACACAAGTGTTTGGGTGGTTCAGACATTTCTAAGAAGGGCAAAAAAATGTCGATATTGTCGAATGTTCTGGGAGACCCGGAACCAGCAGATCGTCCAATCACCACCCGTGTATTATCAGAGGATGTGCAGATTATTTACGGCTCGTTATCGCTGAATATTTGGATATGACACACGCGCATCTGCCAAGTTGGTGCCAAAACTGTATGAATGTATATATATATATATATATATATATATATATAATATATATATATATATATATAGTATGTCATATATATATATATATATATATAATATATATATATATATATATATATATATATATATGATGTATATAGATATATATATGTATATATATATATGTATGTATATGTATATATATATATATATGTATGTATATGTATATATGTATGTATATATTATATATATATATATGTATATATATAATATATATATATATATATATATATATTATTATATAATAATATATATATATGTATATATATATAATGTATAATTAAGTGTGTGTATATATATATATATATATATATATTATTTGATACTTTGATACTTTGATAGGTTTCGGCCATTATTGGCCCAAGCCATGTCTAACTTAATAGCACAACCTGGTGAAGTCTTTCAAGTCAGAATTTGGGCACTATGGCCCACTCAAGTAGAGAGTTATTGTTTACAGAGACATATCCGGGTGTAGGGGGTTTATCCGGGATTTCTTGAAGGAATCTGTCCAAAGACTTCTTGAACCTATAGGGTCAGTTTCTGTTTTAATGTGTTTTGGTGTAATGTTAAAGAGAGCGGGGCCAATTGAGGTGAAATAATTGTGCCGTATTGTTGTTATGAGATGAGAGTACGATTTTTGTTTTGGCGGATGGCACGGGGCCCAATCCTTGGATGTACCTTAAAGGTGATGCCAACATCATTGGGCAATGCTGATGGAATATTTTCCACATCATGCAGATGATGTAGCGCTCACGACGACGTTGGAGAGAATAAAGTTTTAGCTTTTCTAGTCGACCCCAATAGTCGAGGCCTGTCATGCCATCTATCTTTTTTGTGATTGCCCTTTGAGGTGCTTCAACTTTTATGATACCTTGTATTGTGTGGGTAGACCACAGTGGACAACAGTATTCAAGGTGGGGTCGGGCAAAAGTGGAGAAGAGAAGGATAATGGTGTGGATATCTCTCGACTGGAAAGTTCTGAGAATCCAGGAACACATTCTGCGGGCCATGTCAACTTTGGTGTTTATATGAGTGGCCCAGCTTATGTTGTTGTCCACAATTACTCCCAAGTCTCTGATGTTGTTGGACGCCGCGAGAGTTTCACCTGAAGGAAGGGAGTATGGGAGTTTCAGGGCATCCTCTTTTCCAAAGTGGATTAACTCAAATTTATCCTCGTTCAGCAGCATATTGTTTTTTTCTGCCCATTGGATAACAGCCAGTAGATCTGACTGAAGGCATGTCCGGTCACTCGCCTCATTTATGACCTTCTGTAGCTTGGATCATCTGCAAGATTTTTATGTTGCTGTGCTTGATGATGTCATTAATGTCATTAATGTAAATGATAAAAAGAAGTGGGCCCAGCACAGTGCCTTGCGGAACGCCACTACTGACTTTGGCTGGGCTTGATTTTACCCCTTCAATTACAACATGTTGAGATCTGTCTGTCAGGAAACACTTGATCCATTTCAGTAACTTTCCAGAGACACCAATGTTGGATAGTTTTTTCAATAGGATCTTGTGATCGACCCTGTCGAAGGCCTTACTGAAATCAAGGTAGATGACATCGGTGTTGGAGCCCTCTCCCAAAGCTCTCAAAATGTCATCAAAGTGATGCAGGAGCTGCGTTAGGCAGTCCCTTCCATTACGGAACCCATGTTGGTTGGAGATCAGCCGTCTGTTGCTTTCCAGAAATTGGGTTATTCGAGATCTCACCACCCTCTCAAATACCTTGATGATATGAGAGGTGAGTGAGCTCAAACGGTAGTTCACTGCAAGGGACTTGTTTCCCTTTTTGAAAACTGGGACAACAGACTGGGACAGAAGGTTTTTTGGAATATAGCCAGCATCCAGTGAGTTTCTCCACAGATTAGCAAGGAGAGATGCAAGTTGGTGTCGACACACCTTCAGGACACAAGCAGGGAACCTATCGGGGCCTACTGCTGAATTGTGTTTTATTTCGGTTATCGCCGCTAAGACATCAGGGGCACTAAACGTTATGTCCGATATAGTGTGTTGGGGGTTGACATCACTGATACAGCCCAGATCGGCCATATCAGGATTGCTGAAAACAGAGCAGTATTGTTTCTGCAGTATCTCGGCCATGGATTTGGCATTATCTTGGAGAGTGCCAGTTTCATCAATTAGAGGGCCAACAATGGAGACAGTGACCCTGCGTTTCCTCGCAAATGAAAAGAACACTTTATGGTTGAGTTTGATTTTTTCAATGGCCCACTTCTCCTCAGCCGATCATTGGTTATTGATGAGGGTCTTCATGCATTGTTGGAGGTTATATTTTTTGGATTCAAGCAGTGCGATAGCCGTCGAATGTGTGTGTTGCTGTTGGCAGTACTTTAGTTTGTTAATTTTTTTGTTTGTTCTTTTTATTTTTCTGATAATGGTTTTTCTGTTTTGGGGGATTCTGCACTTTTTGTTCACAGGTCTTGGTGGGGAGTGTTTTGCACATATGTCTGTGACGGTGTCTACAAAGATCTGCCAAGATGTTTTATGGTTGGTGGAGATGTGTGTATGTGTAAAGGACCAGTCAACATGTGATAGCTCGTTCCTGATTGCATCCCAGTTGGCATTATGGAGATCCATGTTGTCAAATTGGGGGGGAGGGAGGTCACTAGGATTAGCTTTCGGCTGGTGGAATTCATGTTACAGAGAACCATGTCATGGTCTGAAAGAAGGGTTTTTCCACTGTAACGTTATGTATAGTGTTAGTGTCGTTACTAAACACTAGGTCCAAAATGTTCTGATGTCTGTTGGTGCAAGGACAAGTTGGGACAAGAAAAACTCATTCGTAAAGTCGAAAAGTAACTCTGCTGCTTCTTTGTCAGCGGTTGAGGCGGGAGTGCTTGGTTTCAAACAGTTTGTAGTCAGTCAACACAGGGTAGATTGAAGTCTCCCATCATGAGTATGTTGCTAGAATGGCACTGTTGAATAAAGCACTTAATGCTGTTGAGGCATCTTTAAAGCACAGTATGGGTGTTTGGGGCGGCTATAGAGCCCAATTATGTCTGGTCATTGGCTTTGTTGTGCACGGTGACTGATTCACAGTAGCCGTTGGAGAATATACTATTTCCATCTGCCGTAAACGAATCATGCAGGAAAATGGCAGTTCCACCCTTCCTCCTGCCGATACGATCCGCGCGGATGGTTGTGAAATTCTTCACTCTCACTTCGGCTTCCAAGTGGGAGTTGTCAAGGTGGGTCTCAGTGAGAATGAAGAAAGGGATGTGGTGTGGATGGTTACCAACCCAGTCTTCAATGAATTGGACCTTCCATTTTTGTGCATTGATGGAAGGGCTGACACCTTGTGCATTGAGTAGAAATGTGGAGGTTAGTGTAGTGGCTGGTTTTGACTGTTGCAGGGGGCTTGGATTTTTTGTGTGTATTAGTGGCAGCAATGTGGGGAATTGGTGCACTGGGGTAATAGCATAGGATGGTGTTGAGTGATGGCTAGAATATTTTTGTGTATCTTTTTTGCCATGTTCAACATGGCTAAATATGTCCATATAGATATGAAATTGTTTGTCTATA
>NC_043014.1:6424431-6431931 GCF_006345805.1 Octopus sinensis
AAGGCTCTGGTATTCAGCATGCAAGCATGAAAGAGAAGATCAGGAAGGAATGTTATAGGAGAGTTCGTGCAGTCCTGAAATCTGAACTAAATGCACGTAACAAGGTGTTAGCTATAAATTCATTAGCAGTTCCAGTTGTTACTTATAGCTACACTGTGTTGAACTGGAATATGAGTGAAGTAAAGAATATAGATAGGAAAGTACGCAAGCTGCTGAGTTGTAATAGGATGCACCACCCAAAGGCAGACGTAGATCGCCTTTACCTTCCCAGAGCCCAAGGAGGTCGAGGCCTGATCCAATTTGAACTAGCTTACAAAACAACCACAATTGGACTGGCCAAATATCTCGAAATATCGAATGACTGGATGCTAAAGCTCGTGGAAAATCACGAGAGACGAAAGAAGCTTCATTCTATCATAAAGGAAAGCAAAATATTTGCTATTGATCTCGTACAGGATACCCAAACTGAACAACCCGAGGGAAGTACGGCAACTATTGTTGCAAAGAAGGTGAAAATGATGGCAACGAATAAAGCGCACGAGCAATTGGCTGATAGGTAGGAGGAGAAACCTCTGCACGGCAAATATGTGACCCGCAGCAAACAAGCTGATGTTGACCAGAAGCAAACCCATCAGTGGCTACGGAGCTCAGGGCTAAAAGCAGAGAGCGAAGGTTTCATCCTGGCTGCTCAAGATCAAAGCCTATTAACCCGGAACTACCAGGCCACTGTGATGAAAAATGGAGCAGATCCAAAATGCCGATTCTGCAACGACATGATTGAAACAGTGGACCACCTAATCTCTGACATCATCCTGACATCATCGTTGCCATCCTGAGCCAATCGTTGAAGGTAAAAATGTCAGGATCCTCTGAGATTTTCCAGTCAACACCGACAGAACGATCCAGGCTAATCGACCAGACATAGTCAATAAAGACAGGGGAGAAAATACTTGTAGACTAATTGACGGGAGAGGTATGCTGTAATATATAGCTGGAAGATCCTGGAAGGAATTGTGCCAAATTTTGGTTTGAAAGCTACACCAATGCCAGAACGGCACGACACGGCATAGTGCCAAAGATCCCAGCAATGTCATCACGCTTCAGGACCAATTACTGCAACGGCCTGGGTTTCAGGGGCCCACAGCTATTTAATATTCTCCCAAAGAGTCTGAGGAACTTGCACAAAGTAGATGTTGCGGTTTTTAAATCAAAGCTGGACATCTTCCTGTCGAGAGTCCCAGATGAACCTACCTCACGGCAAGAGGTGCAAATGAGGGTAGCTATATCAAACTCCATTCTTCACCAAGTGCCACATCTAAGAGAAGGCTCTTAGTAATATCAGTGTAGCAAAACGGCGGTGCATCAGCATTGCCGCAGCTTTGAGCAGAAACTAAAAAAGATGTATTCTCATCGATTTTACCAAATCGTAAAATTTCGGTAATTTTCGCACTAGTCATCGTGATATCAATTTGACGAGAAATGCCGAAATTTGACGAAAAATGTTTCATGAATACAAACAGACAGCGTATTAACGGTAATCTAAGTAGCATTTGCTAATTCTTCATTCCAATGCGAATTGTTTTGATTTGCTAAAACTTATTTCAATTCGTTCTTTTAATTCCCCAGCCCTTCAGGTTTTGATTTGATAAAGCGATTTTATTTCTCAAGCAAAATTCAGGCATTTTGCGTCGTGATATCAATTTGACGAAATCTGCCCCAAAGCGGAAAATTTCGCCATTTTATGCACACGGGTTCGCTACCGGATTCTGCTCATGTTTTCGTGAAATTGGTCCAAACCCATTAATATAAATTTATTGAATATATCCATGCAATTGTTAGACATTTTCCATTCTTGCATGGATGGTAAGCCAGGAGTCATTCGCAAATAGTTTTGAGTTCCTTTTTTGACCATTTCTAGTTCTCCCACAATCCCTGTTATTGTAGCTGCATTGAGATTCCACATTATTTTCGATTTCAATGAGCTTCTCTAATTCATTTGCCCGAATATAAGATCAAAAGGGATATTCATGTCGATCAATGAACAGTGCTTATCCCTTTGGTCTACCCAAGAATATCCGATTTATTAGCTTTGGTGGATCGGTCAATATGCACTAGAGCGTCCAAAGAATCCCTACATTCGCTCCCCCAGTTACACCCCTATTCTAGTGTTGCTATAGCTATAACAAAGATTAGTTGAAGCCCTGGAAACCGTAAACATATTGCATAGTAACATGTCATCTATTTTGATTAATGTTCAAATTTTTCGTTTTATATCAACATCGCAATTTGTGTCAAAGCATCCATCTAGTATGTTATTTTGAATCTTATTCACAATAAAATATATATTTTCTCTACAGTGAAATCTTTTGTCAAAAGTCTTGATCTTATTAATCCAACTCAGAAGGAGGAGAATGAGACTACCCTCAGATGTTTGGCATATGCTTCATCACATGCTAACAAAACTGTCACCTTTAGATGGACTGTAGCAAATAAAAACGCTAAACCACAGATAACAGACAAGAAAGTACCACTTCCGAAAACTGACGATCAGTGCATTCCAGTACAGTCGCTATATCAACACACGGTAACTGACAAAGACAGCGGTGAAACGATTATTGCATGTTCGGCATTTGGCACCATAATTGCAAAAGAAATGAACGACATTGGTGCAAGTAAGCAAATATTCTTTTTCTTACATTGTTTAGTGTCCATATTTTCTTTAAAGACATTGGTGTCCCACCTTGGCTGCTGTCCAATAACTGTATCAAGTAAAATCTAAAAGAAAAACAGATATAGGCAGCAATCGCTGCTACATCGTCTCAAAACCACATTACAAGGCATCAGGCCAAAGAAAGAAACTCATCAATCCACACTTCAAACATCACATCAGACATCATATCAAACATCACATCAAACACCACATCAAACTACACCTCAGGCATCACATAAATCAACGCATTGTACATCACATCAAACAACGCAACATACACCGTATCAAACAACGTATCAAACATCACGACAAAACACACCAAACATCACATCAAACTTCATATTATACATCATACCGAACATCGCATCAAACCACACGACAAATGTATGAAACCAAACAAGACATCACATCAAACTGCACCACGGTGAATGTTTCGGAAAATATGAAAGCCTCTTAGTGACAATAAATGTGAATTCAGTTTCTTTGTCAGACACTAAATCCCATGCTTTGATGCACCAAATATTATTCCAGCCTCCCTGATTTTTTGTCTTTACAGTATCTGGCAGCACCACTTCTTCTCTACCAGATACAGCATGCTTTCTGTCTCCAAAATTTCCCTTCTCTTTCTGGTTCTTGCAAGTTGCCGCTAGCACCATCCCGTTTTTGCTCCAGTAATTATAAAGAAGGTTTGTTTTCCCATCTTATTCCTTCTAATCTCGCTTCTCCAATGTTGTTTTTTTTATCAGTTTACGTACGTTCAAGTATACATACATACACACACACACACATACGCACATATATACGTAGTCTGATCAATGAATATCCGGACTGTTGCCATAGTGACGAAGCTTAAGCAGAAAGAGCAAAGCTTGGAACTCTGCAGTGCGCGCGCACTGAGATTTAACACACTAGTTCGCTTCTGCTGTTTGCAGCAGTGCTTGGAAGGAAGGTGTGTAGCATGTACTCTTATCATTGACCATCCATGCGAGAGTAAGTTTTTATGGCGATACATGCCCAGAGACCTACGCAAAGTTGCCGAAAGTGTATGGATAACATTGTATGAGCTGCACACAAGTGTTTGGGTGGTTCAGACATTTCCAAGAAGGGCAAAAAAATGTCGATATTGCCGAATGTTCTGGGAGACCCGCAACCAGCAGATCGTCCAATCACCATCCGTGTATTATCAGAGGATGTGCAGATTATTTACGGCTCAGCTCATTTCATTATCGCTGAATATTTGGACATGATACGCGCGTCTGCCAAGTTGGTGCTAAAACTGCTTTCAGCTAACCAAAAGACTTTCGGTTTTCATTTGCACAAGATGTCCTTGATTGTGTCGAGAACGATGAAAACTTTTTGGAAACTTTGCGTAAGCCCCTGAGCAAGTATCGTCAAGCATTCCGCAAAATTTGATGCAAACTCTCTGCTCAACTTCGTCATGCTTAATGCGACGATCACACGCTACACACCTTGCTTCCAAGCACTGCTGTAAACAGCGGAAGTGAGCTAGAAAGTTGAAAGAGCAGAGTCCAAGAACAATATGTGCCAAGCGGTTTCATCGTCCGTGCTTTAATTTTGTAGCTATAGCAACAGTCCGGATACTTACTGATCAGACTTACATATATATTCTTACATATAATATATATATATATATATATATATATATATAATATATCTATAATATATATATATATATATATATATATGTGTGTGTGTGTGTGTGTATATATATATATATATATACGTTTAAATATTTTGCCAGTTTAGCCAATAAAAACACACGCACTATATATAGATTAATGTAAAAAATAAATAACACTGAAGCAAAGTAACACCAATATATAGTGCGTGTGTTTTTATGGCTAAACTGGCAAAATGACCATTCCGAAATATAACAATATATATATATATATATATATATGATTCATTGATTGATTGATTCTAGTTTCAGCTCACGAGCTGTGGCCATGCTGGGCACCGCCATTTGGTGTTGCTACATGGTTTTACTTCACGAATGCTTTTTAGCAACTGCCATTTGGTGCATGAGAGAGTTCGATGCAGCTGCCCTCATCTGAACCTCCTGCCGTGAAGTTGGTTCATCTGGGACACCTGACAGGAAGAGATCCAGTTCATTTTAAGACATCTGCATCCACCCCATGCAGCTCTTAGGTTCTCGGGAGGATATTGAGAGCTGTGGGCCTCGGAAGCCCAGGCTATCACAGTATCTTGTCCTACATCTTGATGGCAAATTTGAGTTATTGGCCCACGCAGTGGCGCCCAGTTCTGGCATGTGTGTAACTCTCGATGCCAAAGTTGGGACAAGTCCTTCCAGGATCTTCCAGATGTATATTATGGCATATCTTTCTCGCCTGCGCTCCAAGGAATAGAGTTTTAATCTCTTGAGTCTTTCCCAGTAGCTTATATGCTGCACAGAGGCTATCTTCTTCGTGTAGCTACGTTGGATCGCTTCAAGGTCTGTGATCAGCTTGGCACTGGATGGTGACCATAGCTGAGAGCAATAGTCAAAATGGCTTAGGGCAAGTGTCCTCCAGAGGACCATCATGGTTTCTTGTTCTCTTCTTCTAAAGGTTCTGAGAATCCATCCGGCCAGTCGTCTACATTTCATTGCCAATTTAGCAACATGAACACGAAAGGTTGCGTCATCACTCATGTAAATACCCAGGTCACGCATTGATTGTGCCTCTGGGATTGCAATTCCTCCAGGTCCAGTGTATTCATTGGGTATTGCATTTAGTTTTGCATGCTGATAGCATAAAGCTTGAAACTTTTCAGCATTGAACTGCATGCTATTCTTTTCAGCCCACTTGTATATTTTGTCCAGCTCACATTGCAGGCGTTTAGTGTCCTCAGGGTTCTGTATTGCCTGTGAAACTTTTGTATCATCTGCATAACTTGTGATCGTGGCTCTCTGCGTGGCTGAGGGCATGTCTGAGAGGGCCATTATGAACAGCAGTGGTCCCAAAACAGTGCCCTGCGGAACACCGCTCACTATTTGCGTGTTAATGAAAGTGGCTCCATTGGCTACTACCAGCTGACTTCTATCTTTCAGAAAGTCATGAAGCCATCCTCCCCGTTTTCCAACTATGCTAAGATCACGCAGTTTGTGACATATCATTCCATGATCGACTTTATCAAAGGCCTTTGCAAAGTCGAGATATATCACTTCCACATTTGAGTGGTTGAGCAGTCGTTTCAGCACCCAGTCATAGTGTTGTAGGAGCTGAGTTAAGCAGCTTCTTCCTGGTCGGAAACCATGTTGGGTGTCAGGCAGCAAGTCATTTTCTTCAAGGAAGGTGATTAGTTTCCTTCTGACTATTCGTTCCATGACTTTGCTGATGTGTGAGGTCAGAGAGATAGGTCTGTAGTTCTTGGCCTCCGCTCTGCTACCTCCTTTATGAATAGGGCATATTTTACCTTCCTTCAGTTTTCTTGGAAGTTTGCCAGCTGCAAGGAAGCTCTGAACGGGGAACTGCAGTGGTCTTGCTAGGACTCTCTTACATACTTTTAGAAGGATTGCCGGGAATCCATCGGGGCCAGTAGCTGAGTCTGTTTTCATTTCATCTATAGCCTTTATTACATCGTCTTCCTTTATATCGATGTAATCTATCGTCGCCGCCTCTGATTTTATATCTGCAGTGGTAGAGAAGTCAGTTGGATTGGTGATTTGGAAATGCCCAAGGGGTGGAGTGAAAACACTCTTGAATTGCTCATTCAGTATTTCACTTACCCTCATTGGTTTTCCTGTGAGTGTGCCATCCTTTTCAAGGAGTGGGCCTATCCTACAGTGCACCGTAGCTGTTTCTTTGGCATACCTGTAGAAAGCTCTGGGGTTATAATTTTATGTTGTCTATAGCCCAGGCTTCTTGTCTGCTCTTTTCCTTTTCATGGGAGAGTTGCAGACATTTTTCAATTTCCAACAGTTTTATTTTCAGGTGGGACTTTTCAACAGCTTTCCAATTTGTTTGTTTAGGCGATTGAAATTTTTGTACGCCGTCTCATTAAAATTTTCCTCTCTCTCTGGGGATTTTGTTCTTGGTGTACAGTGTCCTTTCTCTCTGGGACACATTTGTAGCATATGGCTTGCATTACAGACATGAATTGTTGAAGTTTCACGTCGATGTCTGGCGAGGAGAGACATTCAGCAGCCAGTTTTGTTTGAGGATCTCTTTCTCAATTTGTTTCCAGTTTGCCTTATGGAAGTTCAAGCTGGAAAGATTCTGAGGGTTTCTTGTAGGCTGCATGTCCATGCTTTCCTTTGCCCGTACATGGTCAGCTCTACCATATATATATATATATATATATGTGTGTGTGTGTGTGTGTTGTGTTGTGTGTGTGTGTGTGTATGTATATATATATATATATATATATATATATATGTATATATATATATATATATACGTTTAAATATTTGTTGTGCAAGATTTTTTTGTGAAGCCGGTGTGTGTGAAACAGATATTGTTATATTTCGGAATGGTCATTTTGCCAGTTTAGCCAATAAAAACACACGCACTATATATAGATTAATGTAAAAAATAAATAACACTGAAGCAAAGTAACACCAAATATATAGTGCCTGTGTTTTTTATTGGCTAAACTGGCAAAATGACCATTCCGAAATATAACACTATATATATATATATATAATATATATATATCATATATATATATAATATATATATATATATATATATAATATATATATATATATATATATATATAGTGAATTGAAGAAATGGAGTTGAACGAAGATTGAACAGATTTCTGTTCAA
>NC_043014.1:6436931-6449431 GCF_006345805.1 Octopus sinensis
CCAGCGTTCTTTTAGAACAACGACTTCATGGCTTGAAGACACCAAAACAGAAATAGCTAAGAAAGCCCGAATTGGCATCTGTAAGGGAAGTAACTCTCTAAAAATGCTTATATAGTTATTTCCCTTACAAACCCGAGCAACACCGGGCGATACTGCTAGTATATATATATATATATATATATATATATATATATATATTATATATATATATATATATATATGAGTGTGTGTGTCTGTGTCTGTGTCTGTGTGTATGACTACTTTCAGTTTCTGTTTCCTTAATTATCATTGATAAGGTTTTGGTCAGCCCGAGACTAGAATAGCAGGAATTTGCTCAATAAGAATGATCAAAATGGCGTTCGTTTTCCTCTAATTTCTTCGTATATATTTCTATGGTTACAGGTGTATTCGTTGTTTAGTGCTCGAACGATTTGGACAATGGGATGTGGATAAGATTCATCCAATCGCAAAAAAAAGGTCGAGAAAATATTTAGGAAAGTAAGTAAATGATAATAATAGAAATGGAAAACTCAATTTATTACAAAATTTGAAATAAAGAAATTGGAAAACTGGAACGTTGTCTCCTTAAATAAAATGTTTTATTGTATTAAAATTTATCCCGTTTCTCACGTACATAAATGTATGCATATATATATATGTATATATGTGTTCGTATAAATGTGAGTTTATGTAGGTGTTTATGCCTGTATATATATATATATATATAGATATATATATATATATTAATAAATTTTAGGGTAGAAAAATTTTCCGCTACCAGCGGTCCAGTGAGAAGGAAAAAAATAGTCAATAGACTATATATATACATTCAAACATATAAGGGATGGCTATAATGGGACATCCGACTCACTAGAAAGAGCAGCTAAACTCCAAACCACTAATAGTTGTAATTCTGAAATGGAAAGAGAAATAAAAACGTTTAACCTTTCCTTTCTGGACTATGCATAGTTTCGGCAATCTTTTGTAAATAAAATAAATTTATTTACCACTGGCGTTGCACTCTTATTTGTAATGTTGGCAAATGAAATAAGGATAAGAATGAGCATTGTCAGTTTAATTGGAAGATTCTATATGTGGCTGAAGATTGCTCGACATTTTAAAACTGATGTAATACAGTGTTTAATAAAATGAAGTAGCATGAAACAATTGTACTACTCTACCTTGGATATCCTTGTTGCTTATTTTGATTATAATCAACCCATTTGATTTATATGGATAATACCATACAAAATTCTGGTGCCTGTAATTTAAGACCCATATACATCTGAATCTAAATTTTGCTGAACTTATATATAAATATATATATATATATATATATATATATACTTCTTCATAGAAGGTGTATCGTTCATGGAAGGTGAACGATGCGCCTTCCATTGAAGAAATAAATCTGGCATTATGTAAACTGGGATCAGGTAAAGCACCTGGATTGGATGGTATTCCAGGTGAAATTCTGAAAGCAGGTGGAGATCATATTTCATCTGAAATTCATAAACTGGTAACTCGAGTTTGGAATGAATCCTTCTGTGCCACAAGAATGGATAAATGGCATTCGAATCTCTGTATACAAGTGTAAGAGGCCGAAAGCAGTGCGCGGTAATTCTAGAATGATAACTCTCGTGCTACGTACGGGGAAGATACTTTCAAGGATCATGTTAGATCGTCTCGTTGAGAATGTCTCCACATGTGATTCCTGAAGAACAGTGTGGTTTCAGACCTGAGCGAGGAACAATGGACGGGATATTTTCTGAGGCAGGTTCGAGAGAAATGCTTAGAGGAACAAATGCCTCCATACCAGGTCTTCATAGATTTAACTAAGGCATTTGGCACGGTAAACAGGGAGGTACTGTGGATTGTTTTGTGTAAACTTGGTTGTCCAACACATTTTGTGGGCATTTTTAAGGAACTATTCAGAAGCATGAGAGCTCGGGTAGTCTTTAATGGTAAGCTGTCTCATGACTTTTCGGTGGACAACGGTGTCAAACAGGGAGATATTCCTGACCCCACACTTTTCGCCATTTTGCTGCATTACTTTGGTATGTGTGTATGTGTGTGTGTGAAGAGAGAGACAGGGGGTGAGAGAGAAAAAGGGAGAGAGATGAAAGTAAACATGGAAAAGCAGAACTTTTGGAATCACTTGAAAATCATTTATTTTAGAGGAATATAAACTTACAGAGTCTCTTACAGCTGTTTCTAGAATAGCCAAGCATATGGATTTCATAGGCTGAGTATTCCGTCATCAGAGAGGAAAATGTGAGAGATGTCTAAAATGGGTATTAGTATATTCCAGTTTGTCAAAAGTGAAGGGTGGATCAGAATAAAATAGGTAAAATCCATTAACAGTTTCAAATGAGAATGCTCGATGATAATCCATGGCGCGGAATGGTGGGTGTTCGAATTCCAATTTTGAACAGGGAAGGAACGAGGGTTGAACAGGGATATTATTCTCTAGTCAGGAGGAAAGACAGACGGGTGGATGTAGTAGAGTAGATATAAACTAGTTAGTATAGTGGGGGGGGTGCTTATCGAAAGATTTTAAGGGGTGCATGTATTAATTTATATATAGACAGATAGATAAAGGGATGAAGAATTGCAGATGTCAGATGCTGTCATTCGTTAAGTGACCACCAACGCTGGCCAGAGTTGGCTAAAGTGAAAGGGCAGAAAATCCTCTCTATAACTGTATAATTTATTCGGTCATGGAACTACGTAACGTATACAGATATATATGAGGGATTTTCACTCTGTTTCCGTCGAGAAGGATTTAGTAGGGCGCAGGTCTATAATGGAAGACTCGTGGCCAAAGTGCTGCAAGGTGAAACTGAACCTGAAACACCCGGTTGCAAACTGGATCTCTTAAGATTACATCTATGCCTACGCGTTACCCAAGCATCTGTGTTTTGTGTGAGTTTGTGTGTGTGTGCATGTGTGTGCGTGTGTGTGTGTGTGCGTGTGTGTGCGTGTGTGTGCGTGTGTGTGTGTGTGTGTGTGTTGTGTGTGTGGTGTGTGTGTGTGTGTGAATGTTATTGACTGATAGATCAAAGCGACCACAAATCGAAATAGAACACGATATGATTTATAAAAATTGAAGAAAAGTGCACAACAAATACACACCTAACACACACCACCACCCACATATACATAAACAAACACACACACACACATACACACTCGCACACTCACATTCACACACACACAAACAGAGACACACACACACACACACACAAGCACTTTTATTTACAGATTTAATAACATTTTGGCAAAGAATCTCCGTTGACACGATCTCACTGTTTCACTTTCCCGAAGCTAAATCTTTCGAATCCAGACACGCGGTGAACTTTGGAATACTTTTCAGAATAGTTCTTTCCAATCTTGTCAATTCCAAAGAGATTTTCTTGAAGAATTTAGCAGCGTTTTCTAAATTCAAAATACTCAGTTTTCGTAAATAGTGCCAGTGAAGGTAAATATATAAACTGTGTTTTTTTGGGGGGTTTTTTGTTTTGTTTTGTTTCTTAGGCCTTCAAAACCTTTATTACCTCCACCTTCGCTAAGGCGGAGGTACTGCTTAGAGACGTGTTTGTTTGTTTGTTTATCTGTGGACAAGATATATCAAGAACCGATGGATGGATTCGGATGAAAATTTCAGGAATGTTTGACCTCGCGACTGGCACGAACTGATTAAATTTTGGGATCGATTCGGTGCCGGTCAAGGATTCTGGATTATTTACCCTATTTTTTTTTACCTAATTTTTGAGAGCGGTCGGGTTCATTTTTAGTATTCTCATTTTAAAAATCATCTCCGGTTAATCGTTGACAGGACGTTGGTGTTGCCTTGGCGGGGTCTGCTCTCTCAAAGTGCTCTTGTTTTAAATTCACGTCCTTCCAATTTTTAATGAAAGCGCTAAATGTGTCTGAGTGAGTGTGCGCGATCGCGCATTTCCTGGTGTTTGTGTTGTTTCCCCACTGTCTCTTGGCAACCTTTTTTTTTTTTTTTTAGAAGCACTCCGTCGGTTACGACGACGAGAGTTCCGGTTGATCCGAATCAACGGAACAGCCTGCTCGTGAAATTAACGTGTAAGTGGCTGAGCACTCCACAGACACGTGTACCCTTAACGTAGTTCTCGGGGATATTCAGCGTGACACAGAGAGGGACAAGGCCGGCCCTTTGAAATACAGGTACAACAGAAACAGGAAGTAAGAGTGAGAGAAAGTTGTGGTGAAAGAGTACAGCAGGGATCGCCACCATCCCCTGCCGGAGCTTCGTGGAGCTTTAGGTGTTTTCGCTCAATAAACACTCACAACGCCCGGTCTGAGAATCGAAACCGCGATCCTATGACCGCGAGTCCGCTGCCCTAACCACTGGGCCATTGCACCCCTTGGCAACCAATGCTGGCATATTTACGTCCTTGTAACTTAGCGTGCAGTAAAAAGACTGATAACAATAAGTACTAGGTTTGAAACAATAAGTACTGGAGTAGTAGAGACTTCTCTGACTCACACTTGATCCGAACTATTTAATTTCCGACTCTAAGTCACTCACCCCAATTTTTCTCACACACTAACTCATCATTTCTTAGCCTCTATCTTCTACGTATTGTGTTTCTCCTCTCAAATCTAGGTCCTCCTTCTCTTCTTGCGTGATATCGGAATATTCACATAAATAAAAGTTGATATTCTGGATAAATGCATTTAAAATATCAACTTTCGATGCTGCAATTATTCCGATATTATTCGTGTTCGTCGTACCTTTATTCAGACTTTTGTACAAAATCAGAACAGTCAGATTAGAACAAGGAAACAATTTGTTTCTTTATAGCTTGATGTATCACCCTCGTTATTCTCATCCACTCCCCCCATCCTCATCACCATTTGATGTCCCTTTTTCCATGATGACATGGATTGGACGGTTCATCAGGGGCTGGTAAGTCAGAGGAGTGAGTCATGCACCAATGTCTACATTACAATAGTTTCTACAGATGGGTGCTCTGCCTCACTCCAACAACTTTACAGAGTGTATTGATGTATTTTTTTTGGCACCATCTCTAATGGGGTCACCAATTCTCTGCAAGACAAGGTCCCTCAACGGACTGTCGTAAGCCATACCTCACTTTCATAATTATCTAGTATATATATAAATCACAGTATGCGTGTGTATATTGACAAACGCATACATTTCCACAATTCTCAACCGATATTCACCAAACTTTACACGCACATTACCTATGTCCAAAAGATGGCCATGCACGGAAACATTTTGCCAAGAGCTGCTGCGCAAATGGACAAACAAGGAAAAAAACTGTGGTTTACGCGGGGTTTTCTCTAACTCTTTTTATGTACAAATTTCTTTTTCTTTTTTTGTATGTAGGATCTTCCATACTTTTTTAATCTATATATGGCCGTATATTGGCATTAGAGAATAGTTTTTAGTGATTTTCAATTTTTTTTATTCATTATTTATTCATATGTTGTAATTGTATATTATTACTTTCCATATTGTTTTTATATGTGTATTGGTGTGTATTGGGCGTTTTGGTTAGAGAATATAAAAGTGAAAGGATTTCATCTATCTACTAGCAGTATCGCCCGGCGTTGCTCGGGTTTGGAAGGGAAATAACTATATAAGCATTTTTAGAGATGTAAAGTATAATAGCCATCTCAATATGACTAACCACAAAGGGGGGGGTTACTGTAGATTTTTACGTTCTGAAATTTAATAATAAATGTTTAGAGAGCTACTTCCCTTATATATACCAAAAATGCATTAAAAAATGGGAAATATTGATGGTAAATATGTTTTTTAATCGTAGACTCATCGTAGACGCGCGCTAATACCCAGAAGGGCTTGATATGAATCACGACTATAAGATACCAGGTTTTGGTTAAACTGCACCGCAAAATGTGGGAGTAGTTAGGAATCTAAATCGTAGGAGACAGACAGCACACAACCTCTCTTTTATATATAAATATTTTGTGTGCTTTTCCTACTTTTTTAATCGATAGGAGCCGTATATTTGCATTACAGTATATTTTTTAGTTGTTTTTACATTTTTTTAATTATTTATTTAGATGTTGTTATGGTGCATTAATACTTTCTATATTCTTATTTGTATGTGCATTGGTCTGTATCGTTTGAGCCTTTCGGTTAAAGAATATTACAAAAGTGAGAGGATTTTGTCTATTTATTTCGACTGTCCACCTGCGACGATCATTAAATTGACTAGGAACACTGTACGCGATGGATATCCAACACCAAACGATCTTAATCTCTTTACTCTTTACTCTTTTACTTGTTTCAGTCATTTGACTGCGGCCATGCTGGAGCACCACCTTTAGTCGAGCAATTCGACCCCGGGACTTATTCATTGTAAGCCCAGTACTTATTCTATCGGATTCCCATTTGCCGAACCGCTATGTGACAGGGACGTAAACACACCAGCATCGGTTGTCAAGCAGTGCTAGGGGGACAAACACAGACACACAAACATACACACAAACACACACATATTTATACATATATACGATGGGCTTCTTTCAGTTTCCGTCTACCAAATCCACTCACAAGGCATTGGTCGGCCCCAGGCTATAGCAGAAGACACTTGCCCAAGGTGCCACGCAGTGGGACTGAACCCGGAACCATGTGGCTGGTTAGCAAGCTACTTACCACACAGCCACTCCTGCGCCTATATCTCCGGCGCCTAAATCTCCATATTTAATTTGCATTAAATTTTGGCAAGCTTACCTTTACCTATTCTGAGTTACTTAAAAGGTGATGTTTCCTTCCATCTTTTCTATTTGGTGATACCTTTGTTTACCAGCCAAAGCGTTGTCACACTTTAAGGATTCTTATTTACCCATCCGTTATGATATTTCGATTGTTGTCCGTTGTTTCAAATACGTTTTAGCATTGTGGTATTAACCTTTTTTTAAACAATCACAAGAAATTTCGCTTTCACGTAAAACAACAATATTTTGTAGCCATTACCTATAATCTACTTCTAAAACACTTTAGTAGCTCTACTTAGCATCGTTTGCAAACTTATATATGTTCTATGATCGTTAAAATGCAACAACCTCCACAATAACCAGCCCTCAATTTGGTGTTCCGTTCCTAGGTTAATCGGAATCATAGATTTCCCTGCTACTCATAAACCATCTCGCTTGTTCAATTCTTTGGTGAAAAAATACCACCAAAGCAACTTAAACCTTCCAAAAGGACGGGTTCACCTGCTAGTCCTTCATAAAAGCTAATTTTAAAATATTTTTCTCATTTCCGATGAGACTATTTTTTATGATTATTATTATTTTTCTGTTTTGCTTATTTTGCACTTTTTCATTAATTAACTAATTCATTTTATCATTAATTAGTTTCATCACATTTCGACACGAAAAACTATTGCCAAATTTTCTCTAATTCTTATTTGACCTCGATCAAATATGTCACGTGGTTACAATGCTTCTGTTCGAAGCAGTCGGCGCTCGTTTTCTCTACCAACCAACATGGTGACGACGACGACGACGATGATGATGATGATGATGATGATGATTATATCCGTGATGATTCTTCCATGCATGTCAGTCAGTAAGTTCAGATTAAAAACAACAAATATATTTCTTCAAGCTTTTCATTCCTTTCTCTCACCTCTTTCAACAACTCTCTCTCTCTCTCTCTCTCTCTCTCTCTCTCTCTCTCTCTCGCACGTATACTCTCTTTTCTTTGTTCTTTCTATGTCACTCTCTTACTCTTACTATATGGGGGAGTGCATGTGTGTGTGGGTGTGTAACTTAAACCCCTTGGAAGCAAGTGAGGGTGACGGTTTTCTGACATTTCACTGTTCAAATCTCACCGAAATTAAATTTGCCTAGCAAGAGTATCGGTGGTAATAATCAACCACCTCCTCTAAAGATTCTTTCCCGTTTACTGAAATCAGAAACCATGTTTCAATAGCAATCTGTATATCATACTTAATGCAGATATGTCGTTCAAAGACTGTAGTATTCGTCTCCAGAAAAATTATCTGATGGACGTATGACGTATTCCTCTTTAGACGCCATGTTCATAAGCGGTCACTTCTTGACGTCATTTTCTGTTCTTTGTTTTCTGTAACATTTTCACTTCCTGATGTTTAATGCCTCTTTCTTCCAACCAGGAAGTCAAGCTCGACATCCATGTCATCCTAAGTCTTCCGCTGCTTCATTTCCCTTCAGTCTTTCAAGTTCACCTCCTAATTTTTCAGGCCTTCTTTCTTCATTACGTAACGAAGGAACTACTGCATGACGCAGAAATCTCAGTTTCTTGGTTTATCTCACGAAGTTACTTCCTATTTACCGCAGCAGCCCTAGCCGTCACTTCTTCCCTAGATACTCTGTCTCATTTGCAGTGCTAAAATTATACTGAAATAAAACCAGGAGCAGACGAACATCGTCCAGAAGAAGATGTAACATTGCTAAATGCTCCGTTTCGCTTCCTTGAGAGTCGTCAGTAGGAAGGATTCACTGAGCAACTGCTTGCTAAAGCGATTTAGCCCCTTATGATGCAGAAAAACAGTGATTTTTCAGTCACTTGTGTCCCAAATAGCCGGAATGCTGAATAGTAATTTGTTGTAAGCGACGGAAGCAGGATTATTTCAATAAGGCAATCTATAAATCATACTTAAAGCCACATTGTATGCCACGTTGTACAACGATTACTGATTGGCTAGTTAAAAACCAATTGAAACAGCGTAAAGTTGGGTGAACATTTTGACGGAAATCACAATTTGGTCGACAAATGGCGACGCCCGCAGATGACGTCATATGTGCAAAGAGTTCGTTGTTACTCACCCTCTACAAATTATATAAGTCTATATTGTACCAAGATCAAATATGGGATATATATACATATAGATAGTTAGATAGACAGACAGACAGATAGATAGATAGATAGATATATAGATAGATAGATAGATAGATAGATAGATAGATAGATAGATAGATAGACAGACAGACAGACAGACAGACAGACAGACAGACAGACTGATAGATAGATAGATAGATAGATAGATAGATAGATAGAGATAGATAGATAGACAGACAGACAGACAGACAGACAGACAGACTGACTGACAGACAGACTGATAGATAGATAGATAGATAGATAGATAGATAGATAGATAGATAGATAGACAGACAGACAGACAGACAGACAGACAGACAGACAGACAGACAGACAGACTGATAGATAGATAGATAGATAGATAGATAGATAGATAGATAGATAGATAGATAGATAGATAGATAGATAGATAGATAGATAGATAAGTTTCTTTATTGGCCACACAGGGCTGCACACAAATGGGACAAATTACAAGGTAGAACTTTTCTTTTGGGGGATGAAAAAAACAAAAAACAAAAGAAACAAAAAAAAGTGGCTTAGGTTTTCGATCAAAAGGGATCGTAAAAGGGAAAAAAGAAAAAAAAACGAAAAAAAAGGGAAAAAAGGGAAAGAAACAAAAGAAAAGAAAAAGGAAAATAGAAGAAAAAAGAGGAAAAAGGGGAAGAGGAAAAAAACGATCAATAGAGATCGTGTATCACAGTGTCATGATGTACGGTGTAAAGGGGGAAGCAGATAAGGTTTATCCGTGGGAAGAAAAGCCTACGAAAAAGACCACGGTAACCTCGATCAATATTGTTATATTAAATAGATAGATAGATAGATAGATAGATAGATAGATAGATAGATAGATAGATAGATAGATAGATAGATAGATAGATAGATAGATAGATAGAAAGACTCATTCGAGGTAGAATCAACAAAGAAGTGTTCCGTCCAGTGAGAGAAAAATATCGATTTAATACACAAACCGAAAGAGCTACTTATAGTTTCATGCTTTTATGATACTTGATCAGATAACTTTCGGGTTTCGCGTCTAAAGTAGAAGCGATAATTAAATCTGTCTTTGAGAAATTGTTTCCGTCCCATTTTTCGTGTATTCATTCATTGATTTGTTCCTCACTCATAGATCGTGTTGAAATGACAAGCCTAACGCCTTTCGATGGATTTGGGGACGAAGAACTAACCAGAATGGAAATTACATGTAACTTTGTAGCCAACAACTTAGGTTTCTTCAGACTCAGACGAAACGATGAAGTCGTTGTTGATATTGGTTTCCACGAAGTTGTGGGAGTTTTTGAAGTCATCTATGCCGCGAAAGATTTCGGTTGCATCTTACCGCGAGTTGCAGCGACTAGAGGTGAATTGCATTGTTGGAAAAATAACTTGGATTGCAGAGATGTAGCATCTTATACATGTGAGATATCGAATGCAATCGAGTCGAATTCAAGGTTTCTCAAAGGTTAATTTTGTTTCTTCTAAGGGAAAAATAGCACTACTACTACTACTACTACTACCACCCCAACAACAACTACAAACGCAATAAAATCTAATACAAACTACTAATACTAAAACATCAAATAATAATAATAATAATAATGATGATGATGATGATGATAATAATAATAATAAGTGGGGGAGCATCACAGCCATGTGTTGAGAGGGATTCTTTGGGGTTTGAATAATTCACCTCTGGAAACATGGGTGGTTCGTTCAACATCCTTAAACAACCCTTATTCAGGGACCCTTTCAGCGGAATGGGGTACTCGACCAGAAGAAAATTCTAACTGGGCCCCACCTGCAAGGTCATGTGCTGTTTATCTTGATATGAGATCACCATGTCACGCACATATGATCGTGATGCATGTGCCTAGTGCACCCTTATCAGACGAGTAGTCATGATGGGTATACTGGGCTTCGTATATTTTACCCCAGTATCACTTTGAGGGCATGCACTGTTCTCTCACTCAATAATTATAAGAATAAAGAATCATTATTCATATACACACACAACAGATTAGACTGTTGGAAATGAAAAATCCCTGACATCGGGCTATAAGTAACTGTGGATGCGATAAACCCTCCCAAGTATCCCTACTGTCCCCTGTTTTAAGAAGCTGCAGTAAACTGTGTTTTATGCCTATTTCTTCCCACCATCTATTCAAATCTTTAGGGGTAGTTCCTAATGTATCTACAACTACAGGGATACATTTTACTTTCCATAGTTTCTGTAATTCAGTCACTAGGTCCTAGTACTTCGCTATATTTTCTATTCCTCTCATATTGACATTTTTATCATTTAAGACTGTAAAGTCAATTATTTGGCACTTTCTATTCCCTTTATCTACTACTACTACTATACTACTACTACTACTACTACTATACTACTACTACTACTACTACTACTACCACCACCACCAAATCAGGCCTTCTAGCTGGTATTAGTCTGTCAGTCTGAATGTTAAAGTCCCACAACATCTTATATTTCTTACATTCTAGTTCATACCATTCATCAGTAGGGTTAAAACCTAGCTTTCTACATAACTCCCAATCGATTACTCTAGGTTGTCATGTCTTTTCTTTATGTACCAGCATGCTACATTCACTTGCTATAAGAGTAACACTTTTCTCCTTTGATTTGCATAACTTACACGCATAATCTACTTGGTTTTATCCATCTTGTCTTTCATCAAGTTAGTCCTTAACGCTTGATCTTGTGCAGCTACTAACAAACTTTCTGTCTATCTTTTCAGCCTCCTCTTTTGCAGTAATAACCATGTTTTACTACTATTATTTGGTGCAATTATCTTTGGGAATCTGCCATGCTGGTTTTAACTTCATTTGACTTTTTAGTTTCCTTATATATGCTGCGACTCTAGCAGTTTTAATAAACTTTCTTCACTATTACCGACATAGGAGTCTATATCTACTCCAGCTAACTCCACACAGTCTTGTACTGATATTAATGCTCTTCTGCCTTCCTTCCTAGATAAGTATAATCGTGCTACTCATGCCCTTGGATGAAGGCCCTCATTCATATTGAATTCCTTCCTAGTTCTTCTGTCTAGCTTTGCTAATTCAGTTTTTGTCCAATCCACAAAAGCTGCTGAGTATCTAAGTAATGACACTGCACAAGTATTTACAGCCTTCGCTTTGATTTCATTAGCTTCCTCACCTTTCCGATGTACTCCTTCTCAATTTTCGTTTTCATTTCTTCAGTTAGTATTCTGTCAGATTATGATAATCCTAGAAACGTATAACTCATCCATTCAATGATCTCAAAGTCTGGTCGTCAGGTAATTGGATGCCTTCGTTGTTGCCTACCTGTCCCCTTCTCATGTCTAATATTGCGCACTAATCTATGCCAAATTCCATGCCTATATCTTTACTTAAAAGTTTTACACTCAGTTTTAAAGAATATCTCTCTTTTTCATTCCAACTAAAAGGCTTCAGATCTTCCATCTTGTTTCGTTAAATATGTCGCCGTACCTGCATTAGGGTCAGAACTGTTTCATTATCATTACTATTATTATTATTATTGTTGTTGTTGTTGTTGTTTTTTGTTGTTGTTGTTGTTGTTGTTGTTGTTATTCTATGTTTGACTTTTGCT
>NC_043014.1:6451931-6459217 GCF_006345805.1 Octopus sinensis
CGGACAGTTTTGTTAACCTGGAACCATGTAGTTGGGAAGCAAGCTTCTTACCACACAGTCACGCCTATATATACTGTCTTCTTTCAGTTTTGTTTCTTTAATCACAACTAACAAGGCTTTGGTCGACCCGAGACTAGAATAGCAGGAATTTGCTCAATAAGAATGATCAAAATGGCGTTCGTTTTCCTCTAATTTCTTCGTATATATTTCTATGGTTACAGGTGTATTCGTTGTTTAGTGCTCGGACGATTTTGACAACGGGATGTGGACAAGATTCATCCAATCGCAAAAAAAAAGGTCGAGAAAATATTTAGGAAAGTAAGTAAATGATAATAATAGAAATGGAAAACTCAATTTATTACAAAATTCGAAATAAAAAGATTGGAAAACTGGAACGTTGTCTCCTTAAATAAACTGTTTTATTGTATTAAAATTTATCCCGTTTCTCACGTACATAAATGTATTGCATGTCCCCACCGAAGCCGCATAAATATTCTCTCCCGCAAAATCATTCAAGATCTTTATTAATTAATACTAAATCGTATATTAACTGTAATTCCCGTAATTCACTTTCTATCGTAATACTAATAACGTAAACGATTAACAGTATTAACAATTTTACAATTAACAATTAACAATAAGGTGTCTGTCTTTACGTTCTGAGTTCAAATTCCGCCGAGGTCGACTTTGCCTTTCATCCTCCCGGGTTCAATTAAATAAGTACCAGTTACACAATGGGGTTGATATCATCTCTTTTTCTGTCCTTGTTTGTACCTTCCACGTTTAGCCCCCTGTGGTTAGTAAAGAAATAAATATTAACAATTTCATATTTAATCTATAACGGTATACAGATTGTTGTTAGAGATGGAAACACTGAGGCAGATGTCAACTCCGGAATCGAACTTGCAGTGACAGTGTTCAGAGAAATGAGAAAGTTCTGAGACAGCAGTTTGATTATCCACTGTATGAAGATCCTCCTGCACATTGCCTTATCAAGAACAGTCTACTCAGGAGAAACTTGGAAAATGACGGCCAAGATCACTCAGAGGCTAAATGCTAAGTGCAGAACACACAATATCACTAACAGGGGGAGGATCACAAAGCGTGAAGTTCTGAGAAGAGCCAGTCTGGGCAGCTTGTAGGAGTTTGGGATGGCAAGAACAATGAGACTTGCAGGTCGTGTTTATCGACTTGGAAGAACGAATACCCCCAAAACAACTACACAATGGGAACGAGCAGAAGTTCGACAAATGAGAAAGAAACCGAGAAAATATGCCGCGTCACATTTAAAAAGATCTGAAGCAATTTAGCTCCAGTTGGGAACATACAAGTGGCTATACCCAAATGGAGATCATTGGAAACGTGTCCCTAGCCAATGTAGAGGCCCAATTCTACGAAAGCTACAAAGACGAAGACTAAGCCGAAATACACTTACATAGATTCAAAAGATGAGAAGAAACATTTTGCTTGAGTTAACAACAGATTTGGAAGCAAAATCATTTGAGGACTAGATCAAAATTTAGGTTATTTAAAAGATAAACGTTATTGTTACGTTAAATATATTAAGGGATTACGATTGTATATCAGCTAACCCCGTGCCGTCAAAAATGACGGCTGATTGTAGCATTTTATTTATAAATCTATATAGAGAGCTGAAGTTGTCAGTGCATGGCAGGTTTGGTAGCCTTCAACTAACACTATCTCCTCCGAGACCCTGCGGCGCAAGTTGACCAAAATTGAGAGCATGATAGAAAAAAGCTTGCTCTTCATTCTGTAGAAGAAAAAATTCAAATCGGACAATGTTAACACCAAAAATTATTCACATTAAAAAGGTGTCTTTTTTCTATGAAAATCACTATTTTTTACGATTTTTGACAGCTGTGTCGCCATTTTTTGGTGTATTTCAACCAGAAAAATGTTCACTTTAAGAGAATAACAAGCTACATAATGCAAAATTTTTACTTTTCAAAAATTCCAATTCTAAAGGGTCGAAACAAACCCGAGCAACGCCGGGCGATACTGCTAGTAAGGTATAAAACCAAGTTTTTAGCTTGATAATTCTTTTATTACTAAATGTTCTGTGAAAATTCTATCAGCAACTAACAACCCTTGACTGCTTATTTCCTCCAACGCTGGCTAGAGTTGTCAAAAGGGAAAGGGCAGAACATCCTCTATAACTGTATAATTTATTCAATCGTGGAACTACGTAACGTATACATATATATATGACGGATCTTCACTCTGTTTCCTTCGAGAAGGATTTAGTAGGGCGCAGGTCTATAATGGAAGATTCGTGGCCAAAGTGCTGCAAGGTGAAACTGAACCTGAAACACCCGGTTGCAAACTGGATCTCTTAAGATTAAATCTATGCCTACGCGTTAGCCAAACATGCTCGTGTGTGTGTGTGTGCGAATATTATAGACGAATAGATCAAAGCGAGCACACATCGAAATAGGACATTATATGATTTATAAAAGTTACAGAAAAAGCATGAAAGAAATCCATTACAACAGCATTCACCGCTACACGCTCGCGCGCCCACGAATTCTTCCACGCACGCGCGCACACGCGAGCACAAGCACACACACATTCTTTTCACAGATTTAATAATATTTTGGCAAAGAATCTCCGTTGACACGATCTCACTGTTTCACTTTCCCGAAGCTAAATCTTTCGAATCCAGACACGCGGTGAACTTTGGAATACTTTTCAGAATAGTTCTTTCCAATCATGTCAATTCCAAAGAGATTTTCTTGAAGAATTTAGCAGCGTTTTCTAAATTCAAAATACTCAGTTTTTTGCAATAGTTGGATTAGCAAAAGCAGAGATTCTTTGCTGAAACATTAAATATTTAGAACACAATTTCTGCTATTATATATGTATGACGATAAAGGCATCTTCAGTGTTGCTCATGGTAAGGTGTTGCTTAACAGCGGAATAGTGAAAGTGAAGGTAAATATATACATTGTATTTGTCTTTTTGTTTTTTGTTGGTTTTTTGTTTTGGTTCTTACACCTTCAACTCTTTTATTTCAAACTAGCAGTATCACCCGGCGTTGCTCGGGTTTGTTTTCTTTTCGACCCTTTAGAATCGGAATTTTTGAAAAGTAAAAAGTTTGCATTATGTAGCTTGTTATATTCTCTTTAAGTAAACATTTTTCTGGTCGAAAAATGGCGACACAGCAGTCAAAAAAAGGTAAAAAAAAAATAGGATTTTCATAGAAAAAAAGCACCTTTTTGATGTAAATAATTCTTGGTGTTAACATGATCCGATTTGGATTTTTTCTTCTACGGAAGGAAGAGCAAGCCTTTTTCTATCATACTCTCAATTTTGGTCAAGTTGCGCCGCAGGGTCTCGGAGGAGATAGTGTTAGTTGAAGGCTACCAAACCTGCCATACAAAGACACAGACATCTTCAGCTTTATATAGAGAGAGATTTGCATTCTTCCAATTTGTAAGGGAATTTAGTGTTAAAGATGTATGAGAGTATCGTTGTATTCGTGTTGGTTCCCCACAGTCACTTGAAACCCACTGTTGGTATATTTTGGTCCCTGTAACTCAACAGTAACGGAACACGATGATGTTTGAAAGCTTTAATTCTCCATAGATCACTTCATTTAATATTTCCTCGCCTAAGAAGAGGTTTCCTTCCTGCTACAGCGGCCACGTTGGTGGAGATACTTCACAGAAATACTCCGACTCTCTTGGACGGACTCTACAACAGCATTTGCCTTACAACGAGTATCGTTTTCAACAAACCGCCTCTCAGTCCAAAGACTGCTTCTTCTCAGTATTTTAACCGTAGGCCCCAATACTCGTCAACGGGGATGATCGTCGACGCGAAAGATGGGTCATCAGCGGCACGCTGACGGAGATCTTGACTGACTTCGATGCGATGGACGAACTGACCCGAAACACGCCGCGTGCTCAATTCAAACGTTACGCTTGCCTATACGGCCCCATAGAACAGGCCAACGCCATTGGTCAATGAGTGTCCTCTGACGATCCTCGTGCACAAACTGTTGAATGTTCTCCACATTTCCGGGGGTGACGCTCATGGCAGGTCTTCTAGATTGCTTATCCTCTTCCAGGGGAATTCTTCCGCTTTTGAAGAGCCCGTATCTTTTGAAATATGGGTCGTAAGCTTGCTGAAGAATGCTCAATGTCTCTGTAACAGACTTCCAAATGCTAACGCAAAATTTAAAGTTGACACTTTTTTCCTACTTCGTGAAAAAATCGCAGACTAAACCCGTGATCCCCAAAATCCCAATTTCACAGCTTACGGGGTAGACAAAGCAATGTTACTTGGCACAGTGCCTCGTGTAAGTTCCTGATAACTCTCACTGCATATGCAATCGTTTGCTGCCATCTATTGTCGCACAACAGAACTAGTCAGGGAACTTTTTTATAACATCTTGTACACTAGGAATTTCTACAGATCCTGCTAGTAAAATATAAGGAGTGAGTCATGCACCAATGTCTACATTACAATAGTTTCTACAGATGGATGCTTTACAGAGTGTATTGATGTATTTGTTGTGGCTCCATCTCTAGTGGGGTCACCAATTCTCTGCAAGACAAGATCTCTCAACGGACTGTCGTAAACCTAACATCACTTTCTTAATTATCTTTATATATAAAACTGTAGTTGTGTGAGTGTCTGTTCCCTTCGATTTAGATTCCTAACTACTCCCACATTTTGCGGTGCAGTTTAACCAAAACCGGGTATCTTATAGTCGTGATTCATATCAAGCCCTTCTGGGTATTAGCGCGCGTCTACGATGAGTCTACGATTTTAAAAAAGATTTACCATCATTTTTTTCCATTATAACGCAAATTCTTTTGAATATAAGGGAAGTAACTCTCTAAAAATGTCTACGATGAGTCAACGATTTAAAAAAAAATTTACTATAATTTTTTTTCCATTTTCAATGCATTTTTTTGCTATATTTTGGCTATAACTCTCTAAAAATGCTTATATAGTTATTTCCCTTACAAACCCGAGCAACGCCGGGCGATACTGCTAGTTCTTTATAAAAGGTAACTTTAAAATAATTTTCTCATTTCACAGCTTTTTTTTTATTTATTTCTGTTTTGTTTGTTATGCACTTTTTCATTAATTAACTAATTAATTTTATCACTTATTAGTTTCATCACATTTCGACAGGAAGAACTATTGCCAAATTTTCTCTAATTCTTATTTGACCTGGATCAAATATGTCACGTGGTTACAATGCTTTCGTTCGAGGCAGTCGACGCTCGTTTTCTCTACCAACCAACATGGTGACGACGACGACGACGACGACAACGATGATGATGATGATGATGATTATATCAGTGATGATACTTCCATGCTCGTCACTCAGTAAGTTCAGATTAAAAACAATAAATTTATTTCTTCAAGCTTTTCTTTCCCTTCTCTCGCTTCTTTCAACAACTCTCACACACTTACTCTCTTCTTTCACTGTCTCTCTCTCTCTGTCACGCTCCTATCCTTAGTATATGAGGGAGGACAAGTGTGTGTGTGGTGTGTGTGTGTGTGTGCAATTTACTTCCCTTGGAAACAAATGAGTTCGATGGCCTTCTGGCATTTTACTATTCAAATCTCACGATTTACCAGGATATAATGCCGATAGTGCCGACCAACCACTTCCCCTATAGATTATCTCCTTTGTAGATAAATCAGAAACCATTATGTCAATAGTAATCTGTATATATCATACAGTTCAGTTGGTTTAAATGGAGCATATATTATTATTTTTTTTTTTTTTTACCTCCTTCGGTCAGACACTGACCATGGGTTTGCACCTAGAGAGTTACCCTCTGAGGCACAAGTCTGGGCAAGGTTGTTTTATGGAAGACCAGCAGTCGCCCATGCATACCAGCCTCTCCTCTCCGCGCCACCGATGTTGTCCAAGGGAAAGGCAAAGGGGCCGATACAGCTTGGCACCTGTGACGTCGCAACTCATTTCTACAGCTGAGTGAACTGGAGCAACGTGAAATAAAGTGTCTTGCTCAAGAACACAACACGCAGGCCGGTCCGGGATTCGAGCTCACAACCTCACGATCGTAAGCTCGACGCTCTAACCACTGAGCCACGCGCCTTCACATATTATTATATAAATAGTATATAATAGTAGTATTATTAAACAGGACCTATGTGTGTTGCACTTCTCTGTAATTACAGCCTTCGGGTTTGTTTGATATATATATATATATATATATATATATATATATATAATATATATATATATATTATATATATATATATATATATATATATAAATATATATGTGTATATGATATATATATTATAATATATATATATATATATATATATATATTATATATCTTAGCAGCCTCTCGTCGCTCGGGTTGCACTCCGCCGTCATGGAGTGGCCCGATTGACGTGCAGGTTACTGAGGCCCTTTTCCTTTTCTCTTCGTTCTTTCTTCGTGCTGTTTTAGCCATAAGATGACGCCATCCCACTGGCTGGGCGGGCAGGCATTTTGTTGGATGGCCGTTGACTGTTCGGAAGTTCATCCGCCCTTTGTTGGGTCTTATTTTTCATCCCACAGGGTGTCCAACAGCACCCTTCTCACCTCCCGGAAGGCCTCCACGACGGTGGAGTTACGATTTCAGGAGAACGATTGGGATCACGTGGATGAGAAAGGCGCGATCCAGAGAGGAGTGGACAGCGTGCGTGCTGTGACCAGCGGTGTCAAATGGACGCCTGACGGACTGGTCGGTCAAGGTGATCAAAGTGATATATATATATATATATATATAATATATATATATATATATATATATATATATATAGATAAACAAAGGATGGATAGGAGTCAGTTCATTGCAGCTATATCCAAATAATTGTTCTGTTGATTAATGGCTATATTAAATCATTATAAAAACCCCGTTTTCTTCAGATGAATACACGAACCACATTTTCAGGGAGATTTTAGAACATTTAAAATCCGCAGCTTGTGTATATTTTGTGATTCCAAGATCATCGCTGGTCGCAGAATGAGTTTGCCAAGCCAAGACAAATTAAAAAGTAGTTTTATAGCTGAGGAACAGCATGACGTCATATGTGGGTAGGGTGTATTTCAGATTTATGGACTTGAAGGTAAGTCGACACGATAGAAGGGAGGGAATTAGACAGCGCAAACTCCTCATCTCCCCAATTAAGCAAGAGATAGTTCTGGTTATTTTATAAAATTCATCTAGAGATAAAGAGTTAAAAGCGAAAGATAAGGTTCACGGTTGTTCATATGCCAGCTTCAA
>NC_043014.1:6459317-6476817 GCF_006345805.1 Octopus sinensis
AAAGGCAAAGTCGACCTCGGCGGAATTGAACTCAAAACGTAGCGGCAGACGAAATACCTATTCTTTACTACCCACAAGGGGCTAAACACAGAGAGGACAAACAAGGACAGACAAACAGATTAAGTCGATTATATCAACCCCAGTGCGTAACTGGTAGATATTTAAGCGACCCCGAAAATATGAAAGGCAAAGTCGACCTCGGCGGAATTTGAACTCAGAACGTAACGGCAGACGAAATATGGCTATGCATTTCGCCCGGCGTGCTAGCGTTTCTGCCAGCTCGCCACCAGGTATTTATTTCAGTGGTTGCGAAGGAGAGGCCTGCTTCCATCAAAATGAACTGCTAGACTGTGAGGAGACCGTAAAATCAGGACTGGCTAATCATTTGGTTCGGGAAGATGGAAGACACCGATCTGTCTGGAACGAAGTCACATTAATGTGCAAGGAACAAAACTGGAAGATCAGACGACAGAACGAATTCAGAGTTTACATATGCTCCTCAGAAGGCCTACCGTAGCGATGAACATTTTATGGCAGTCCTTCATTTACCAAAAAGAAATGAAGAAAAATAACAATAAAACTACGATATTAAAAAGCAGGCTTAAGTGTAGCAGTTTCCCCTATTTCATGGTCCTACAAAATATATATTTCTTTACTACCCACAAGGGGCTAAACATAGAGGGGACAAACAAGGACAGAAAAAGGGTTTAAGTCGATTACATCGACCCCAGTGCGAAACTGGTACTTAATTTATCGACACCGAAAGGATGAAAGGCAAAGTCGACCTCGGTGGAATTCGAACTCAGAATGTAACGACAGACGAAATACGGCTACGCATTTCGCCCGGCGTGCTAACGTTTCTGCCAGCTCGCCGCCCGGTCCTACAGAATATAAGCATTGGTTCACTGTTAGGTGTGGTACTGTAGCTAGTGGGGTCAAGTTCAATTCCTGAGTTAGTCAAGCTTACAGGATTTTTATGAGCAAATTAAACCAAAGGGTTGCATGAAAATTAATAGAACCACTAATTAATACATAGAAAATCCCCTTGTCAACGTAAATAATTAAACGAAGATGATCCGATCCAATAGACTAAATAAAAGGTTCATCGCCAGATACTTAATGCGATAAGGACCTGGGGTTGTCCGGAGGATACAACAGCCGAAGCATCGTGACACCAGTCCAAATATTATTTTTACTCTTTTGGAGGCGCAATGGCCCAGTGGTTAGGGCAGCGGACTCGCGGTCATAGGATCGCGGTTTCGATTCCCAGACTGGGCGTTGTGAGTGTGAGTGTTTATGAGCGAAAACACCCTAAAAGCTCCACGAGGCTCCGGCAGGGGATGGTGGTGATCCTGCTGTACTCTTTCACCACAATTTTCTGTCACTCTTACTTCCTGTTTCTGTTGTACCTGTATTTCAAGGGGTCGGCCTGTCACTCTTGTGTCACGTGAATATCCCAGAGAACTACGTTAAGGGTACACGTGTCTGTGGAGTGCTCAGCCACTTACACGTTAATTTCACGAGCAGGCTGTTCCGTTGATTCGGATCAACCGGAACCCTCATCGTCGTAACCGACGGAGTGCTTCCATTTACTCTTTTACCAGCTTCAGCCATTTGATTGCGGCCATGCTGGAGCACGTATGCAATAATCGTAATTCTCGTCTTAAGAATTCTCGTTTGCTCTCATCGACTCCTCGTTTATCTTCTTCTTTTTCTAATTTTTTTCTTCTTCTTCTCCTCCCCTACGTTTCTCCTTTTTTTGCTTCCACTACAGTTTCATATTCTTCTTCTCCTTCTTCTTCTTCTTCTTCTTCTTCTTCTTCTTCTTCTTCTTTTCTTCTTTTTCTCCTTCTTTTTCTTCTTCTTCTTCTCCTCCTTCTTCTCCTTCTCCTTCTCCTTCTCCTCCTTCTTCTCCTTCTTCTTTTTCTTCTTCTTCTTTTTCTCTTTTTCTTCTTCTTCTTCTTCTTCTTCTTCTTCTTCTCCTTCTTCTTCTTCTTCTTCTTCTTCTCTTCTCTTCTCCTCCTTCTTCTCCTCCTTCTTCTTCTTCTTTTCTTCTTCTTCTCACTTCTTCTATTTCTTCTTCTTCTTTTTCTTCTTCTCCTTCTTCTCCTTCTTCTTCTTCTTCTTCTCACTTCTTCTATTTCTTCTTCTTCTTTTTCTTCTTCTCCTTCTTCTCCTTCTTCTCTTCTTCTTCTTCTTCTTCTTCTTCTCACTTCTATTTCTTCTTCTTCTTTTTCTTCTCCTCCTTCTTCTCCTCCTTCTTCTTCTTCTTCTTCTTCTCACTTCTTCTATTTCTTCTTCTTTTTCTTCTTCTCCTTCTTCTCTTTCTTCTTCTTCTTCTTCTTCTTCTGGCTTACTTCTTTCCTTAATGACTAACTGACTGACAGACTTACCTTGATCAACATATATGCCTGATAAATTTTCCTCCTTCCATTTTCTTTTTTCTCGTATAGTTTTCCCAAACGTACAACTAGAGCCTGCTGATGGTTTTGCTGTCGGAAAGCCAACTATTATGAATATTACATGTCAATATAGCACGAAGGATTTTAAATCGTTCATTCTGTTGCAAAATGGAACTACTGTAGTGAAGATGGTACGCGCCAAAGCTTCTGGAGACTTTGTAGCTGAAATAAAAAAGAAAGATTTCGACTGCATGATTCCAAGACCTGATCAGAATAGTGGCGTGGTTAACTGCCTCAAAAGGAACCTCAATTGCAAGGATGCGACATCATACAGATGTTCTTTATCAGACAAAGATGTTTCCGCTTCAATGGTTCTAAAAGGTAAGTTCACCATCTTCGTCATAATTTCCACTGTTCAACACTATTACATTTAAAATTGAAACCTTCACAAAATTTGTAGTGTTGTGTTTCAGAAATCATCATTATCATCATCATCATCATCATCATCTCATCATCATCATCATCATCATCTCATCATCATCGTAATCATCATCATCATCATTATTATTATTATTGAGTGAGAGATCAGTGCATTCCATCAAAGTGACACTGGGGTAAAATATACGAAGCCCAGTATATCCATCATGACTACCCGTCTGATAAGGGTACATCAGGCACATGCATCACAACCATATGTGCGTAACATGGTGATCTCATATCAAGATAAACAGCACATGACCTTCCAAGTGAGGCCCTGTTAGAATTTTCTTCAGGTTGAGTAACCCATCCCGCTCAAAAGGTCCTGAATAAAAGTTGTTTAAGGAATTTGAACGAAACACCCATGTTTCCAGAGGTGAATTATTCAAACCCCAAAGAATCCCTCTCAACACATGGCTATGATGCTCCCCCATTACTTCTGCTCGTGATCAGAGATGCACATATCGTCAGCCACTAAGGGACATGCTCAACTGGTTAAGGTCAAACAACTGACAAGCAAATCTGTGGTATTGAGCAGAATATTTGTTGTAGCCCATCTTTTATACCAAGACAAAACAATGTACATGATAGCACTTCCAATCAGTTAAGATGAGAAGCCATGAGAGCCACTGCCTGGTACTGCATCAGGGCATTTATTATTATATTATGATTATTATTATTATTATTATTATTATTATTATTATTATTATTATTATTATATTATAAGAAATATTTAAATTACTAAGTCTCTATATAAGAATGCCATATTAATATGGCGATAACAATTAATTATTATTATTGTTATTATTATAATAGTTATTATATTATTATTATTATTCTTATTATTGTTATGTTATTATTATTATTATTATTATTATTTTTATTATATTATTATTTATTATTTATTATTATTGTTATATTATTTTTATTATTATTATTATTATTATTATCATTATTGTTATTATTATATTATTATATTATTATTATTATGTTATTATTATTATTATTATTATTATCATCATCATCATCATCATCATCATCATCATCATCATCATATTATTATTATTATTATTATTGTTGTTGTTATTATTATATTATTGTTATTATTATTATTATTGTTATCATTGTTATTATTATTGTCATATTATTATCATTATTATTATTATTATTATTAGCATTATCGTTATTATTATTATTACTATATTATTATTTTATATAATATTATATATTATTATTATTATTGTTATTGTTGTTGTTGCTGTTATATATATTATTATTATTGATTATATATTATTATTTTATTATGTGTTATTATTATTATTATTATTATTATTATTGTTACTATTATTATTATTATTATTATTATTATTATTATTATTATTATCATTATTATTATTATTGGGGTCAGCCTGTCAGCAACGCTTGACATCGTTCCGTGAATTTTGTAAACAACTGTGTAAACAACATGAAATACGAAAACAAGCAAGTTAAGTTCGCAAACAGCGAGAGAAAAAATGGGGAACAGGATAAGTGAACACAGAGAACAAATCCTTCATCAGTTGTCTGCTGTCTATCTACTCCTTATTTCGAGCATTTCAATAAAGCATATATCAGAAAAGAAGCAGTAATTCTTAAAACGGAAAGTTAAATTCTGGTCATAGAGAGACCAATGGTTTCGTAACCATGAATGCCACAACTTTCTACCATGCGGACATTTGGAAACGGGAAACGCTCAGGTACCGGGATCTAACAGAGAACTGGAAGTCTCCATTTGCGGTTAGGAGGGTTCGGGTTTGTAAGGGGTTCTTATACTTTTGTCCAAGGGAAGATAACCCGCTCTTAATAACGTTTTTATACGCTCGCAGTTAAAGCTCGATATCTGAGCGTTTCCTCACATCTACGTGGTAGAAAATTTAATTTTTTCGTCTTTTGTATATAAGTTCAGTAAAATTTAGATTCAGATGAATATGTAACTTAAGTTAAAGGCACCAGAATATACTATGGTATTATCCATATAATTCAAAATGGGGTGATTGTTTTGTTACTTATTTTGATATATATATATATAATAAGCCTTTACATAAATAAATAACGTGAAATACAAGAAGGGACGAACAAAAAAACAAACGAGTCATTCAAAGCCTTCATTGTATGTGTGTATGTATGTATGTATGTATGTATGTATATATATATTTCCTTATTGTACACAAGAAGCTAAACATAGAGGAGACAAACAAGGACACACAAAGGAATTAAGTCGACGGAATTTGAACTCAGAACGTAGCGGCAGACGAAATACTGCTAAGCATTTCGCCCGGTTAGCGAAATATATAAGTATATACATATACATATACAATCATACACATATAATATATATATATATATATATATATATATATATATATATATAGGCGCAGGAGTGGCTGTGTGGTAAGTAACTTGGTAACCAACCACATGGTTCCGGGTTCAGTCCCACTGCGTGGCATCTTGGGCAAGTGTCTTCTGCTATAGCTCGGGCCGACCAAAGCCTTGTGAGTGGATATGGTAGACGGAAACTGAAAGAAGCCTGTCGTATATATATATATATATATATATATATATATATGTAGTAGTGTGTATATGTTGTGTTGTCTGTGTTTGTCCCTCTAGCATTGCTTGACAACCGACGCTGTGTGTTTACGTCTCCGTCACTTAGCGGTTCGGCAAAAGAGTTCGATAAAATAAGTACTGGGCTTACAAAGAATAAGTTCCGGGGTCGATTTGCTCGCTAAAAGGCGGTGCTCCAGCATGGCCGCAGTCAAAATGACTGAAACAAGTAAAAGAGAAAAGAAAGTATAACATACATATATAATATTATATATATATATATATAACATATATATACATACATATATATATACATATATATATATATATATATATACATATATATATATATTATATATACATACATATATATATATACATATATATATAAAATATATCTATATATATATATACATACATATATATATACTATATATATAAAATATATATATAATATATATACAATTATATTAGATATAGATATATACATACAAATATGAGTATATATATTATATATATATATAATATAGATAGAGAGATAGACGAGAGAGAGATAGAGATATATA
This sequence comes from Octopus sinensis, assembly GCF_006345805.1. NCBI lineage: Eukaryota > Metazoa > Mollusca > Cephalopoda > Octopoda > Octopodidae > Octopus > Octopus sinensis. The sequence continues at coordinate 6,465,349 of NC_043014.1, forward strand.
TTGATATATATATTTATTATATATATCTATATATATACTTTATTTAAAGCAGCAGAAAATTCAACAAAACCTGTTACTCTGAGTTTCCCGTTGCCGTTCATCGGACAGTTTACTTTCTTTATATATATATATATATACATATATATATATATATGTGTTGTGTATATATATATATACACACATATATATATATATGTATATATATATATATATATATATATATATCTATATATATATATATATACATATATATATATATGTGTGTATAATAATATATATATATACTATATATAATATATGTATGTATTACACATGTGGGTGTATGTGAGTGGGCTTATGTGCACCCGCTTCTGTGTTGATGTAGATATAGTCTCCATGCACATCGTGCACTTCCTCATGCACTGCTTCATCTATAAAATAAGTGAGTTGATCCTCTGCAAACTTCTTGATACGGTTCACCCATACAGCTGTCAACCTCCCTAAACTACTACTACTACTATTACTACTACTATACTACTACTGAGATATCCATTGTACAGGCCCTAAAACTTATAACCAGAACTTAGTTTCAGCAGTGTTCAGCATTCTAGTTTTGTATCAACGCGTTCATTTGTTTCAGCGCCTACATCCACTTCGTTATTTTGATTCTATTATTCTAACATCTATTTTATTTTCAGTGAAATCTTCTCTTCATAGTCTGGAGCACGTCCACAACCATGATGCTGCAATGCAACACTTGGATGTATTCAACTGTACGGCACGTGTAGCAGTACCTACTGCAAGTGAAGTCGTCTTTAAATGGCAAGTAATGCTCGGTTCTCTATTGATGAGCGAGAAAAGGGACAAACTGAAAGTTTGGGGTTCGGATAAATGTTATGCTAACGTAACTTCATCTTATCATCACCATTTGGGCCACGATCACTCCATTAATCCTACAGTCATTTCCTGTACAGTATTTCAAGAGACACGTGCCATAGTAGTCAATCAACCACGTGTGGGTAAGTAAATATTCTTTGTGTTTCATTGTTCACTGTATAAAGCTTTTCTACGTCCTCATACGAAGACCATTGTTAAAGGTCTCCTGTTGTGATCCTTTAACAAAAATATTTAAAAGTATCCCCTGCTGCTTGTCTTCTTGCAGACAGAAAACATTGTTGCATTCCTTAGATTTTTACGGTTGAATGTTTAAATATTCAAACCGTTTTCTAAGATGCTTCGCCTCAAACTTCAACACTAATTAGGTCATTGATTTAATAGAAATCTCAACACTAATTAGGTTTCTTTTTTTTTCTTTTTCGGTCTAATATTTAGCTGGTGAAATGGCTTCTAGAAGCAGAAGTCAACTAAACGGTTTCTGAAGGTATTTCATAACAACCTTCCCCACTTGTTATTCCTGTAAATTTGTATACGTAGCACATCTGCCGTAATTGCTCTTCCAACCAATGAGAGCACTTTGAAAGTAACACGTGCTTTCTTAGTTTGCATAACAGAATAGTTTCTCGTTAGGTTTGATATCACAGAGAATTGCGCGTCAGCAGACTGATATTTTAAACTAGTATATGAAAATACAGCGTACGTATAAACATCAAAGCATATGAATTTATCCGTAAATATTTTCCTTGACACGCCTATACTTTATCTTACAGATTTTAACAGCGCTCCTTCTGGTATTTTATACTCCAAATGGATTTTGGCCGTTAATCTCATTCTTCTGCTTTTGGCTGCTGCAATTTCTTGTTAGTGTCATTCTTTTTTGCACAAAGACGATAACGAAGGTTTGTAAAGATAAATTTCTTTCTTTTCCGTTTTCTTTCTGCTTCTTAATTTTCCTCTCGTTCATCTCCTTCCTACCCCTCCTCATCGTTCCGCAAACTCATTTTCGCCCTCTTCATATACATGGGTATGGTGGAGGGGGGTGTTGCGCGCTGCAATAAAATCCATCTTGAAGAGGTACAAGCTTCTTGGTACAGTTAACCCCTACAGCTGTGAAGCTCCCTCTCCGTTGGACCCAAGAACTCCATTCTGTAAAGGTGTCTACCAACAGTTATTTAGACCAAATGTCACAGAGATCGGCCTGTAGAGTGATATGGATACCATTTAATATATCAAATAAGCCAGTTATACAAAGACACCACTCTCTGCCTGAATGATGGCCTCGTTAAATCCAGAGAAAAGACCGTTTCCAGGGATCCAGGGGTTTCCCTTTGTTTTATACATCACACACAAAATGGCAGCCTTCAACGCGTCTGTAATAATAGGAAGCGACCAATAGGTCCACCTCTCTCTCTCAGACACACACACACACACACACACACTCTTCCCTCCCTCTGTCTCTCTCCTCCTCTCTTTCACACTCTTCCCTCCCTCTGTCTCTCTCCCCCTCTCTCTCTCTCACTCTCTATTTCTCTCCTTTACTCTTTCTCTTTCTCTCTCCTCTGTCTCTCTCTTTCTCTCTCTCTCTCTCCATATTTTCCCTCCACCTCTCCCTATTTCTTCTTTCTCCCCCTCTTTCTCTCTCAACGACTCTCCAGATGCATGAGTCCTGCTGGGTGGTCACATATTTATGACTATTCACGACCAGCAACTGCTGTGACACATGAACCATGTTGACGAGAATTCAGTCATGCCAAGACACATGCGGGGCTTTCTGAGGGGCAATCCACCCGCCGAGGGCTTAAAGGTGACCAGCACGCCGATGTGGGTGGTGGCATTGATTCTGAGACACAGAGGGAAGACGTCAATTTGCAAGATATAATCCTCACCACCCTAAGATCATCAGAAACAAATGGAATTTCGTGTGTATCTCCAGAAATGCAATATTGGGGTCTACACATAAACATCGCCCTTTCATCCGATTCACTTTTTGCCTTTGTTCGAATTAATTTTACTAATACGTCTGGGTACCCAGAGTGCGCCAGTTTATTCCCCAAACTCTTCGATCAAGTCTCTCAGTTCTCACAAACACACCAGAAGCCTATACGCATTTCCAGCAACACAAAATACCCTCGTGGGCCTAGTTTTACATTGAGACTAAATACATATCAATACGTCTCTGTATATTTATTTATTCTATAGTGTTACTTCTCTCACACCCGAGTCTTATCCCAGTCGAAATGCTGGTTACTTCCCCTGTTGGTGTGTTCTCCTGCGATTTTTCTTTTATCGTTTGCTTCTTTGATGTTTGTCTCTTACCTTTAGGTTCCGCCTACCGACATCACTGGAGTAAGTGGCACCATCAAAATTTGCTTAAACCCCATTCAAAGGATTCCTCACACATTCATTTATTTACTTATTTATTTACAGATTCCTGTTGACATTAACTGCATTTGGTATCGACCGGCAATTTTAGTGACGGAGACAACTTTCATGGAACTTCTCCCGTTACAAATCATATAAAATTATTATTAATCTTTTAATACTAATCAATCAGTAACCGTAATCTTTGTAAATCACTAACTTTAGTAATAGTAACTGTAATAACATAAACACCTAATAAAATTAACAATTACAGTTTTAATTACAATACTATATACACACCATCAGAACATGTTCACATAGTTTCATAAGGTTAAAATAACCATTTGTTAAGTTAACAAAAGGGGTAGAAATAAACTTGGTTAAGAAATACATTAAAATTATGATGGTTTAAAAGATAAAACTTAACCGTTTCATGAAATTTATTAAGTGATTTATATACGAATTTTATATGTAAAACCCGTGTGGAATTATGATAAATAAAGCAATTGAAAATGTGTCTGTCTTTTGGAGATTTCTTTAACGAATATGTTTAGGGAAAAAGAATTTATTGAAATTGCACTTATTTACTCTAATAATTAGTTTTGTGCACCGAAGTGTATTAATTTAATAAGAATCACATTTGTATAAACAGTTAATAATGGAAACATTTGCAATGGATATTTGCATAATAGGCGCAGGAGTAGCTGTGTGGTAAGTAGCTTGTTTACCAACCCCATGGTTCCGGATTCAGTCCCACTGCGTGGCACCTTGGGCAACTGTCTTCTGCTATAGCCTCGGGCCGACCAAAGCCTTGTGAGTGGATTTGGTAGACGGAAACTGAAAGAAGCACATCGTATATATGTATATATATATATATATGCGTGTGTGTGTTTGTGCGTCTGTGTTTGTCCCCTTAGAATTGCTTGACAACCGATACTGGTGTGTTTATGTCCCCGTTACTTAGCGGTTCGGCAAAAGAGACCGTTAGAATAAGTACTGGGCTTACAAAAGAATAAGTCCCGGGGTCGAGTTGCTCGATTAAAGGCGGTGCTCCAGCATGGCCGCAGTCAAATGACTGAAACAAGTAAAAGAGTAAAGAGTAAAGAGTATAATATATGCATATGTATTAATGTGTGTATGTATATAGACACACACGTACACCTATGTATGAGTTTATGCATGAATATACATAGTTATATGTGTAAGTACATGTGTGTGTGTGTGTGTGTGCGTGTGTGTGCATATAGGTGTATATAATTGCATATATATATATAATATATATATATATATATATATATATATATGTATATATATATATATATATATATATAATATATATATATATATGTATATATATATATATATTATATATATATATATTATATATATAACCCAGAAAAAAAGCAACAATAATGGATCGGTAGATTAGTACAATTGTTTCATACTAAAAACATTTATTTCAAGCTGCAAAATATACAGCAAATATAATGTCAAATTCATCAGCTAAATCACATATGGTTTCCATATATGCTTAGAGAGTGTATATATGGAAAACCTATATGTGATTTAGCTGATGAATACTTGACATTATATTTGCTGTAATATTTGCAGCTTGAAATAAAATGTTTTTAGTATGAAACAATTGTACTAATCTACCGATCCATTCTTGTTGCTTTCTTCTTGGTTATAATCACCCCACGTAATTTTATGGTTAATACCATAAAGAATCTTGGTGCATCTAAGTTAAGTATCATATTCATTTGAATTCATTCGAATTCTTTTGAATCTTAATTGTTTTTGCTGAAATCATATATATATATATATATATATACAGCTGATATCTTGAGTATTGAGGCGATGGTACACAAGCACCAGTTGCGTTGGACTGGACACCTTATTAGAATTCCTTAGGATTCCTAAGCAGATGCTTTATGGAGAACTTGTGAATGGAAGGAGACTCCGGCAGAAACCAAGGCTGCGATTTAAGGACTGTGTCAAGTCCTCGTTAAAGGCTTTTGATATGCAGGACACTGACTGGGAGAACAATGCCTGTCATCGCCACAGATGGAGGAAGCAGGTTAAGGAGGGGATCGACACTTTTGAGAGAGCACGTATCAAGCATGAAGAACTTAAGCGAGCTGCGCGAAAGCGCACGGCTCGTATAGTGAATGGGGAAAGCTTGGTCTGCAATCTTTGCAGTCGTGTATGCTTGTCAAGAGCAGGGATCATTAGCCACCAACGGAGCCGCAAATGCAAAATGTTCCTGAAGGTCAGCAATGGTCTTCCTCGGTCACGAGTGGACGGTCATCATATATATATACACATATATATAAAATATAAATTAGAGATAAAACCACTACCAAACAGTGATAGACATAATGCATGATAGTGGTTTTATCTCTAAATTATATTTTATATATTTATACTGTGAAATTTGATTTAATACTAAATTGAATTTTTCCCTGTAAGTGTGAAGCTTCCTTCCAAGGAATCTAATGCGCTTAGCTTAGTTTTCCTTAGGGCTGGCCAGATTGGAGCAATCTCAAGATTAATCAGCCGAAATTGCGAGGATGATCCGGTTCTTGACTGAAGATTGAAGGCTTCGAATGTCCCGTCCGTGTCTTTTGTATCGTCTCTAAATGTTTTGCGTTTTGTCCAGTTGTATTTTTTTATACATATATATATATATATAATATATATATATATATATATAGTATATATATATAGCGGAGTGCGTACCCTCTCCTTGTATGTAAGTATAATATATTATATATATAAATCCTTAAATCCTTTAAAATGTTTTAGCCCGAAGGCCGCGGCCATGCTGGGCCACCACCGCTGAATGAGCTACACTAATTTGTGAATCCACCTCTGATACGTGGCCACTTGATCAACAAAAGAAACCCACATCCACACCATGTAAGTCTTCAGGCATTTAGGGAGGATGTTAAAGAGATGTGGTCCTCTGAAAACCAAGCTGTTGCAGTATCTGGACCTGTATTTTGATGGTGATGTTGGAATCCTTGGCACCATGCAGTGGCGCCCCGTTCTGCGGTTGGGGTAACTTTGAATGCCAAAGTTGGGACAAGACCCTCCAGGATTTTCCAGATGTATATCACCGCATATCTCTCCCGCCTCCGCTCTAGGGAGAAGAGGTTTAATACCTTCAGTCTTTCTCAGTAGCTGATATTTTGCATTGAGACGATTTTCTTTGTGTAGCTTCTCTGAATTGCTTCGAGTTCTGCTGTTAGTTTTAAATTGTGTGGTGACCACAGTTGGGAGCAGTAGTCCAAGCGGCTGAGGACGAATGTTTTCCATAGGACCATCAGTGTCTCCTTCTCTCTTGTTCTGAAAGTTCGGAGAATCCATCCAGCTAGCCGTCTGCATTTTATCACCAGATTAGCAATATGCACTTGGAAAGATGCATCATTGCTCATGTCAATGCCCAGGTCACGCACTGATTTTGACTCAGGGATTGCAATTCTTCCTGGGCCAGTGTATCCAGTCTTCACGTCGTTTACCTTTGTGTGCCAGTAGCGCAGGGCCTGGAACTTACTGCATTAAACTGCATGTTGTTGTCCTCAGCCCACCTGTATATTGTGTCCAGCTCATGTTGCAGATGCGCAATATTTTCAGGGTTTTGTATTGCGTGGGAGACTTTTGTGTCATCTGCATAGCTAGCAAGGGTGGTCATCGTAGCAACTGAAGGCATGTCTGAAAGGGCCACTATGAACATCAGTGGCCCCAAGACAGTGCCCTGTGGGACACCGCTTGTTATTTGCGTTTCCTTGGAGGTGGCTCCATTGCTCACACTGCTTGTTTTCTGTCTTTTAGGAGTTGTGCAGCCACTCTCCAAGTTTTTCCGCCTATGTCGAGACCACGCAGTTTGTGACAGATCATACCATGGTCAACTTTATCAAGGCTTTGCAAAGTCGAGATATATTATATCCACATTTGAGCCATTAGTAGCTGTTTCAACAACCCAGTCATAGTGTTGCAGGAGCTGTGTTAGGCAGCCTCTACCTGGTCGAAATCCATGCTGGGTGTCAGACAGCAAGTCATTTTCTTCAAGGAACATGATTAGTTTCTTACGGACTATTCGTTCCATGACTTTGCTGATGTGTGAGGTCAGAGAGATAGGCCTATTATTTTTAGCATCTGCTCTGCTACCTCCCTTATGGATATAGGGCATATTACCCCCTCTTTCAATTGACTGGGAGCTTACCACTTGCAAGAAAGCTCTGAAAAAGCTGTGTAGCGGTTTTGCAAGGGCTCGTTTGCACGATTTGAGAAGGATCGCTGGGAATCCATCAGGTCCAGCAGCTGAGTTGTGTCAATCTCATCCATGGCTAGTGTGATATCATCATCTTCGATGTTGATTGTACTCAATTTTTGCCTCTTTGGCCGCAGGTAAAGTGGCAAAGAATTCTTCTGGGTTGTTTACTTGCCTGTGTCATAGAGGTGTAGTGAACACACTTTGGAACTGTTCGTTCAGTATTTCACTTATCCTCGTGGGATTTCCTGTGAGAGAGCCATCTTTTTGGAAGAGAGGTCCTATTCTCTGGTGCACTGTGGCTGTCTCTTGGCAAACTTAAAGAAAGCTTTAGGGTTTGATTTTATATTTATTACCCAAGCTTCTTTATCTGCTCTCTCCTTTTCATGGGACTGATGTAGACTTTTCTCAGTTTCCATTAGCATTCTTTCGAGCCGAGACTTCTCACCACTTTTGGTGTGCTTGCTCAGGCGGTTCGCAATCCTTGTCCGTCGTCTCATAAGAATTCTCCTTTCTCTAGGGATCCTGTTTTGTTCTTGTGTGTGCTGGCCCTGCACACTGGGACATATTTGTCACATATGGCTTGTATTATGGACATGAAGTGTTTGTGTTTCATGTTTATGTCCGGTGTGGAGAGACATTCAGGCCAATCCTGTTTGAGGATCTCTTTCTCAATCAACTTCCAGTTGGCTTTATGAAAGTTTAAGTTGGAGAGATGGTGGATGCTTCGTATAGGTTGTGTGTCTACGGGGGCTTTTGTTCCATACATAGACAGCTCTATTATGTTGTGATCCGAGATCATTGTCGGCATCACATTAACATTATGGATAATATCCATATTGTTTGTGAAGCAGAGATCCAGTATATTATCTGCCCTTGTTGGTTGCAGAACTATTTGCTCCATGAAAGAGGTATTTGTGAGATGGAGCAGGGACTCCACCTGTGCATGCGGATGGTGTGTCATCCCTGGGAGCATCTGCCCCCCAGGCCATTCCACATTGGGGAGGTTAAAGTCACCCATGAAGAATACACTGTTGTGTTGTTCAAGGTTGGTGAGGACTTCTATTTTGTTAGGCAATCTTCAAACATGCCTGAGTGTTTTGGGGCATCTGGTGGGCGGGGGGGATAGTAGTGTATGACGATATTCAGTTGTCTTATGTGTATAATTTGAGTTTCACACACTGAGTTTGAATATGACAGCAGGACCTGGGGCGTGAAGTCATCTCGGATGTACATTGCAACTCCACCATGGCTCCTCCCTTTTCTACCTGTGCGTATGACTGCATATTGCGGCATGTGTATTTCTGCATCACCTATATCGGGTTCAAGATGCGTTTCTGTGAGTGCCATGTATGTATGCATGTATATATAATATATATATATACATGCATACATGCATATACATATAGACTTACATACATATACATATATACATACATACATACATATGCATATATAATACAACAAGAACACAGCGAGTACTTATGATAGAAAACTCGTGGTATTTATATACACATCAAGAAATAATACTTGAGAATAAAACCAGTACAATAGCAGGGTATAAAATATACTAGCTTAATTAGTCCCTGCTTGAGTTATCTAATGATAATTTTAACTCAATTAAGGGCTAATTAAGGTATTATATTATATACCCTGCTATTGGACTGGCTTTATCCTCAAGTATTATTTCTTGATGTGCATAAAAATACCACGGGTTTTCCATCATATATACTCGTTATGTTCTTTTTACATAATCTGAAATGCAACACCCACAAAATAAGTACCACCTGAGTACTAGGGGCCGATGTACTCGATTTGCCCCCTCCCTCAAAACGTCAGGCATTGTACCTAAATTGAAAACAATTATGACTCACACGTTTTTACTTAACTTTATCCAACCAAAACTCTGGTTTCTCTTCCACCCCGTTTCTCTTTACCTCTAACCCATCCTCGGTACACCCTGTACCTTACTCTCTTTCTCTCTCTCTCTCTCTCTCTCTCTCTCTCTCTCTCTATCTATCTATCTATCTATCTATCTATCTATCTATCTCTCTAGCTTTCCCTTCCTCACTCTCACTCTCTTTGATTCTCTCTTAAAGTCCACACAACCTTTCCCTCACTCATTATCTTTAATGATTTCTCTTCTTAATCTTAAATGCTTTCTCTCGGAACGGGGGCCCTTCTTTTCATCTGATTGATTAACGAAACCAGGGCAATTCACTGTCAATAAAAATTCCTTTATCTTCATTTGTTGTTTGTTTCACGCTTCTACTCCTCACTCTTACATTCATTATAAGTCACACACATACACACACGCACACACACACACACACACACACACACACACACACACACACACACATATATATATGCATATATATATATATACACAGGTATAAATTTGGAAGTATAGGAGTGGGGGAATTTAATTTCTAGCAGAATGATTCTAAACGAATAAAACCAGATATCACGTTGATCATCGCATTTTAGTTGTGAGTTGTTTGTGTTAGTTGTTACAAACAGAACAACTTCACTTCATATCATTCGCTCTGATATTCCTGTCGGTTTCGGATGTGTACATATCTGTTAATTAATTAGCTTCATTATATCACGAATAAGCTAATTGGTTACGAAGAATTAATAGAAAGTGCTCAAGCATTTATATTTTATTCGGACTAAACATGATGTCTCGTGGTTATATTAATGTTGGTGAAGGGTCTTGGAGATCTTTGGGTTTGCCTGCCAAACTGTTGTTGTCGATGATGATGATAGCGATGATGTATTCATACACTTCAGCTGGTAAGTAAAGGACGGTAACTTTATTTTCTTAGCTCTTCCCTTTTCTCACCTCTCTCCTTTCTCTCTCTCTCTCTCTATCTATCTATCTATCTATCTATCTATCTCTTTCTCGTAAGACAAATTTAATCTTAACAGGACCTAAACAAACCGCACAGTGACCATCACAGAAAACCTCTCGACTAGACATTACAATATAGTACGTGACTCCTTTGACCAACAAAACATAATATCTATTACCCGCTTAAATCATTCCTAGTCGTTTAAGAATTTTGATTAGATGGAAGCTAACTATAGATAGGTCTAAGGCGGCGAGATGGCAGAATCGTTAGCACACCGGTCGAAATGCTTAGCGGTATTTCGTCTGCCGTTACGTTCTGAGTTCTAATTCCACCCAGGTCGACTTTGCCTTTCATCCTTTCGGGATCGATAAATTAAGTACCAGTTCCGCACTGCGGTCGATGTAATCGACTTAATACCTATGTCTGTCCTTGTTTGTCCCCTCTATGTTTAGCCCCTTGTGGGTAATAAAAGAAATAGGTATTTCGTCTGCGCTACGTTCTGAGTTCTAATTCCGCCCAGGTCGACTTTGCCCTTCATCCTTCGGGGTCGATAAATTAAGTACCAGTCCGCACTGGGGTCGATGTAATCGACTTAATACCTATGTCTGTCCTTGTTTGTCCCCTCTATGTTTAGCCCCTTGTGGGTAATAAAAGAAATAGGTATTTCGTCTGCCGCTACGTTCTGAGTTCTAATTCCGCCCAGGTCGACTTTGCCCTTCATCCTTTCGGGGTCGATAAATTAAGTACCAGTTCCGCACTGGGGTCGATGTAATCGACTTAATACCTATGTCTGTCCTTGTTTGTCCCCTCTATGTTTAGCCCCTTGTGGGTAATAAAAGAAATAGGTATTTCGTCTGCCGCTACGTTCTGAGTTCTAATTCCGCCCAGGTCGACTTTGCCTTTCATCCTTTCGGGGTCGATAAATTAAGTACCAGTTGCGTACGGGGGTCGATATGTCGCGCCCAAGTATATACGTTTAAACAGAATCAAAGAGAAGAGATGAGAAGAATTTTTAGTAGCAAAATCGTCAGAAGAGAAATTTTAGGAGTAGGAGAAAATGATGGGTTCTTTGACTTTTTTCCTAATGTCTAAAATCAATAA